>NC_086017.1:212821666-213124583 GCF_029281585.2 Gorilla gorilla gorilla | reverse complement strand
GTCATCAGAAGATCAAGGAACACCTATAATGTCACTAGATCCTAATTTAATTTAAATTTTAGAATCCAGGTATTCTAACTCTTGTCTTGATACTATTTCTACTTTATTATGTTGCTTCCCAGGGCTTTAAAAAATAAAAGCTGGGAAATTACATTTGCTTTGCACATACAGCACCAATTATCAAATTCAGCATAAAAGCATAACATGTATACATCAAAAAGAAAACATAAAAACTTCATATTAAAAGCATCTCAAAACAATTGAATATAATAGGGAAACCTTATACAAATGCAACACTCCCCCATTAATAAAAAGAAACCAATTGGAGAAAAAAGAAATTCAATATAAACATGTTGGAATATAACCTAATTCATTTTAATCCAATGCTTCAAATTGAAAAAAATTAGCACTAGTGTTATTTTCCTTTATCATTACAATCTTGCTTTTCATTACATTATGCTATGTTTTGTATTAAACATAAAATCAATTTTTCACCTTAACACATGCTAGAAATACAGAGTCACCATGCTGGAAATCAGTAGAAAGTGTCTTTGTTTCTACTTTTTTTTTTCTTTGAAAAAGCTTTGGGAAAAAATATCATTTACAATGTTTAATTTTAATAACTTAAAGAATGTAATTGATTTTTGTTTGTTTTTGACATGGAGTTTCACTCTTGTCACTCAGGCTGGAGTACAATGGCATGATCTCGGCTCACTGTAACCTCCACCTCCCAGGTTCAAATGATTCTCCTGTCTCAGCCTCCCGAGTAGCTGGGATGACAGGCACTCGCCACCACACCTGGCTAATTTTTGTATTTTTAGTAGAGATGGGGTTTCATCATGTTGGCCAGGCTGGTCTCAAACTCCTGACCTCAGGCGATCCGCCCACCTCGGCCTCCCAAAGAGCTGGGACTACAGGTGTGAGCCACCGCGCCCAGCCAATTGAATAGTTTTTAACTCAGAGGATAAATGCTTGAGGGGATGGAAAGCCCATTCCTCATGATGTGATTATTTCACACTGCATGCCTGTATTAAAACATCTCATGTACCCCACAAATATATAAACCTCCTTTGTACCCACAAACATTTTATAAAATAATGAAAATATTTTAAAACTAAAAAAATTGTTTTTTAATTAAGCAACCTTATTTAAATAAAATCATTCTTCCTCATCCTCAGTCCTGGGATCTACCAGAAAGAATTAGCAACATCTTAAAGATGACAAAGTGTTAAAGATAAGCTGCTATTAAGTAAAAGTGTGAAGTGTGGAGGGGACAAGCTGGATGCCTGAACCATTTTGTTCTATCTTTAGGACAGTGAAAGAGCAAGATGCAGGGTTGGGGTGGGGGACACTTATTCTGTTGAGCATTGTCACCACTATATTCACTGAAATTCATCTGCATGCTTGTATGTATACTGTTGATTCACCTGATACACTGAAAATTATATGAAATTGTTCTCTATTCTTTAGATAATTATAATCTAAGTGCTAATATGAAGCTTAGAATTTATATGAAATAATTATGCCCACAACAAGACATTTCAGCTAATTCCTAGATAATAATCTCACTTCACCCTGCACAAAACAGGCACATGATCATGTCACTCTGACCTGGTTTGAGTCCAAGGAGACTTTTGTTTTTAAAATAATTTAGGTTAGTAGTTAAAATATGAACTTTGGGCCAGGAGTGGTGGCTCATGCCTATAATCCCAGCACTTCGGGAGGCTGAGGCGTGCGGATGACTTGAAGTCAGGAGTTGGAGACTGGCCTGGCCAACATGCTGAAACCCCATCTCTACTAAAAAAAAAAATACAAAAATTAGCTGGGTGTGGTGGCAGGCACCTATAATCCCAGCTACTTGGGAGACTGAGGCAGGAGAATTGCTTGAGCCTGGGAAGTGGAGGTTGCAGTGAGCAGAGATCTTACCACTACACTCCAAAACAAACAACAAACAAAAAAATTCTAGAGTCACACTGAAAATCTTAACAACCTGCTTCTACTTCTCATTTTCTTTTTATTTTGACCTGATTTTAGACTGATGGTAAAATGCACAAATAACACAAAGTGCCCCCTATGTCCCTCACCCTGCTTCCCCTACTACTAACATTTTCAGAGCCATCCTTATTTTCTCTATAAAAAAGCAGAATTCTCCTTTTAGAGATTTGGAAAGATTATTAAAAGATAAGTTACAAAATACAGTACCTGACACGTATAAAATATTAAATAAATATTAGCCATGCTTAATTATTTTGTTTTGAGTCTTTATGAGTCAAGTTTTAGTAGAAATATGGGCTAGAAAAAAAAAGAAACAGAAAGCGGGACTCTGTGATCCGACTTGGGCTTATAGAACAGACTGTACTAGTTTGTTCTCATGCTGCTAATAAAGTCCTACCCAAGACCGGGTAATTTATAAAGGAAAGAGGTTTAATGAACTCACAATTCCACATGGCTGGGGAGGCCTCACAGTCACGGCAGAAGGCAAAAAAGAAGCAAAGGCACATCTTAAATGGTAGCAGAGAAGAAAGCTTGTGTAGGGAAACTCCCATTTGAAAACCATCAGATCTCGTGAGACTTATTCGCTACCAGGAGAACAGTATGGGGAACCCGCCCCTATGATTCAATTATCTCCACCTGACTCCATCCTTGACATGCGGGGATAATTACAATCAAGGTGAGATTCGGGCAGAGACACAGCCGAATCATATCAATGACTAATGAGAGTTATGTCCAGAACCTAATGAAAACCTGTCTGAGGCCACATTCCCTGTAATGCAGATTTGAGATAGAGATTTGTGTAGAGAACATTTAACTGGGTAAAATCCTAGGAACCAACAACTGTGGCGAAAAAGCTGAATAGGATAAAGGGAGTTGAGATGTGAGGCAGTCACAACAAATACCTCAGCTAATCTCAAGGGGGAGCTGAGAAGCTGGGGTGACCCTTCAGAGTTGCCCTAAATTGAGGCAGGAGTATGGAGTTTTAATACCTTTCACTGGCCATTCTTCAGATACGAGTTGTCCCCAAGGATGGACATCAGCTTGACAAGTTATTAATTAGATCTCCTGAGAATAAATTCTAGAGAGAATCAGCTGAGAGGCATGATTTGCCAACACTCCCAATAGCTGGGCAAACTTCAGTTTTGAGGGAGGATTTGGGTCACACACAAAAGTCTCCACAAATAATTATTCATGGGAAATTCTATGTAGGCAGAGCTATTTCATGGCCAGTTAATCAAAACTACATAATCTATTTGGTTAAGCAGAAGAAATTAAAAAGATAAAATAAAATCTATACATTAACACTCAAAAGTTTTTAATGCATTTGCCTTGCATTTCGTATGTTTTGCCTTGCATATCATATGTCTTGCCTTGCATTTGTTTATTTGCTTTTAAGAACCTTTAGAGAACAATAATTACTAATATAATATGCAGTAGCACAGCATAAACGAGGGAAGCTAACTCTCTCCCTTTTCCCAGAACCTGGAACAGCTAAAGATCCTAAGCATTGTCAGCTTTGGTATCTGACATAGTTTGGATGTTTGTCCCCTTCAAATCTCACGTTAAAATGTGATCCCCAATGTTGGAGACAGATGCCTCCTGAATGGCTTGGTGCTGTCCTCTTGGTAATGAATGAGTTCTTACCCTGTGAGTTCATGCGATATCTGGTTGTTTAAAAGAGACTGACACCTCCTCCCTGTCTCTCTTGCTTCCTCTCTCACCATGTGATATGCTGGATTCCCTTCACCTTCCACCATGCTTGGAAGGTTCCTGAGGCCCTCCCTGGAAGCAGATGCCAGTACTATGCTACACGTACAGCCTTCAGAACAAGGAGCCAAATAAACCTCATTTCTTTATAAACCACCCAGCCTCAGGTATTTCTTTATAACAATGCAAATGGGCTAACAGAGAATCATTCATGGACAGTGAGTGTATAGGTCAATTTTCATGCGGCTGATAAAGACATACCCAAGACTGGGTAATTTATTAAGAAGAAGAGGTTTAATGAATTCACATATCTGCACCGCTACATGTATAAATATGGAAATGTCTTCACCGCCACCTGTACAAACATGGAAATATCTACACCGCCATCTCTATAAAAATGGAAATATCTACACCGCCATCTGTATAAACATGGAAATATCTATACCGCCATCTCTATAAACATGGAAATATCTGAACCGCCATCTGAAGGAACATGGAAATATCTACACCGCTATCTCTATAAAGGTTGAAATATCAATACCGCCATCTGTATAAACATGGAAATATCTACACAGCTATCTGTATAATGATGGAAATATCTACACCACCATCTCTATAAACGGGGAAATATCTACACCGCCATCCGTATGAACATGGAAATATCTAAACCGCCGTCTGTATGAACATGGAAATATCTACACCGCCATATCTAGGAACATGGAAATATCCACACCGCCATCTGTAAGAACATGGAAATATCTACACTTCTATCTGTATGAACATGGAAATATCTGAACCGCTATCTGTATGAACATGGAAATATCTACACCGTTATCTGTATGAACATGGAAATATCTACACCGCTATCTGTATGAACATGGAAATATCTACACCGCTATCTGTATGAACATGCAAATATCTTCACCGCTATCTGTAGGAACATGCAAATATCTTCACAGCTATCTATATATCAATGGAAATATCTACAATGCTATCTCTGTAAACATGGAAATAACTACACTGCTATCTGTATAAACATGGAAATATCTACACCGCCATCTCTATGAACATGGAAATATCTACACCGCCATTTGTATGAACATGGAAATATCTACACCGCCATCTCTATGAACATGGAAATATCTACACCGCCATTTGTATGAACATGGAAATATCTACACCGCCATCTGTAGGAACATGGAAATACTTTCACCGCCATCTGTATGAACATGGATATATCTACAACGGCATCTGGATGAACATGGAAATATCTACACCGCTATCTGCATGAACATGGAAATATCTACACAGCTATCTACATATACATGGAAATATCTACACAGATTTCTCTATAAATATGGAAATAACTACAGCGCTATCTCTATAAACTTCGAAATATCAACACCGCCATCTGTATGAAAATGGAAATATGTACAATGCTATCTGTACGAACATGGACATATCTACACCGCCATCTGTATTAAGATGGAAACATCTACACCGCTATCTGTATATACATGGAAATATCTGCCCAACTATCTGTATAAGCATGGAAATATCCGCACTGCTATGTGTATAAACATGGAAATATCTACACCGCTATCAGTGTAAACATGGAAATAACCACACCGCTATCTGTGTAAACATGGAAATGTATACACCGCTATCTGTGTAAAGATGGAAATATCTACACCGCCATCTGTGTAAACATGAAAATATCTACACCGCCATCTCTATAAACATGGAAATATCTATACCGCCATCTGTATGAACATGGAAATATCTACACCGCCATCTCTCTAAACTTGGAAATATCTACACCGCTATCTCTATGAACTTGGAAATATCTACACTGCTATCTGTATAAAATTGGAATTATCTACATCACTATCAGTATAAACATGGAAATATATTCACCGCTATCTGTATAAACATGGAAATATCTACAACGCTGTCTCTATAAACTTGGAAATAACTACACCACTATCTCTATAAACATGGAAATACCTAGACCGCGATCTCTATAAACATGGAAATATCTACACCACCATCTGTATAAACATGGAAATATCTATACCGCTCTCTGCATAAAGTTGGAAATATCTACACGGCCATCTCTATGAACATGGAAATATCTACACCGCCATCTGTACGAACATGAAAATATCTGCACCGACATCTGTATAAACATGGAAATATCTACACCGCCATCTGTATGAACATGGGAATATCTACACCGGTAACTGTATGAACATGGAAATATCTACACCGCTATCTGTATGAACATGCAAATATCTACACCGTTATCTGTATGAACATGGAAATATCTACACCGCTATCTGTACGAACATGGAAATATCTACACAGATATCTGTATATCAATGGAAATATCTACACTGCTATCTCTATAAACATGGAAATATCTACACTGCTATCTGAATAAACATGGAAATATCTACACCGCCATCTCTATGAACATGGAAATATCTACACTGCCATTTGTATGTACATGGAAATATCTACACCGCCATCTGTATGAACATGGAAATATCTACACCGCCATCTGTATGAACATGGAAATATCTACACTGCCATTTCTATGAACATGGAAATATCTACACCACCATCTGTATGAACATGGATATATCTACACCGGCATCTGGATGAACATGGAAATATCTACACCGCTATCTGCATGAACATGGAAATATCTATACCGCTATCTGCATAAACATGGAAATATCTACACTGCCATCTCTATGAACATGGAAATATCTACACCGCCATCTGTATGAACATGGAAATATCTACACCGCTATCTGTATGAACATGGAAATATCAACACCGTTATCTGTAAGAACATGGAAATATCTACACCGTTATCTGTATGAACATGGAAATATCCACACCGCTATCAGTACGTACATGGAAATACCTACACTGCTATCTGTATGAACATCGAAATATCTACACCGATATCTGTATGAACATGCAAATATCTACACAGCTATCTGTATATCAATGGAAATATCTACACTGCTATCTCTATAAACATGGAAATAACTAAACTGCTATCTGTATAAACATGGAAATATCTTCACCGCCACCTGTATGAACATGGAAATATCTACACTGCCATCCGAACGAACATGGAAATATCTACACCGCCATCTGTATGAACATGGAAATATCTACACTGCCATTTGTATGAACATGGAAATATCTACACCGCAAACTGTTTGAACAAGGAAATATCTACAACGCTATTGGTATGAAAATGGAAATATCTACACCGCTATCTGTATGAACATGGAAATATCTACACCTCTCTCTGTAAGAACATGGAAATATCTACACCACTATCTTTATGAACATGGAAATATCTACTCCGTTTTCATTATGAACATGGAAATATCTACACCGCTATCTGAATGAAAATGGAAATATCTACACCGCTATCTGTATGAACATGGAAATATCTACACCGCTATCTGTATGAACATTCATATATCTACACAGCTATCTGTATATCAATGGAAATATCTACACTGCTATCTCTATAAACATGGAAATATCTACACTGCTATCTGTATAAACATGGAAATATTTACACCGCCACCTGTATGAACATGGAAATATCTACACTGCCATCCGTACTAACATGGAAATAACTACACCGCCATCCGTATGAACATGTAAATATCTACACCGCCATGTGTAGGAACATGGAAATATCTACACCGCTTACTGAATGAACATGGATATACCTACACCGCTATCTGTATGAACATGGAAATATCTACACCGCTATCTGTATGAACATGGAAATATCTAAACCGCTCTCTGTATGAACATGGAAATATCTACACCGCTATCTGTATGAACATGGAAATATCTACACCGCTATCTGTATGAACATGGAAATATCTACACCGCTATCTCTATGAACATGCAAATATCTACACAACTATCTATATATCAATGGAAATATCTACAATGCTATCTCTATAAACATGGAAATAACTACACTGCTAACTGTATAAACATGGAAATATCTACACCACCATCTCTATGAACATGGAAATATCTACACCGCCATTTGTATGAGCATGGAGATATCTACACCGCCATCTCTATGAACATGGAAATATCTACACCGCCGTCTCTATGAACATGGAAATATCTTCACCGCCATCTGTATGAACATGGATATATCTACACCGGCATCTGGATGAACATGGAAATATCTACACCGCTCTCTGCATGAACATGGAAATATCTACACAGCTATCTGCATATACATGGAAATATCTACACAGATTTCTCAATAAATATGGAAATAACTACAGCGCTATCCCTATAAACTTCGAAATATCTACACCGCCATCTGTATGAATATGGAAATATCTACACCGCCATCTGTACGAACATGGACATACCTACACCGACATCTGCATTAAGATGGAAATATCTACACCGCTATTTGTATAAAGATGGAAATATCTGCCCTACTATCTGTATAAACATGGAAATATCCACACCGCTATCTGTGTAAACATGGAAATGTCTAAAACGCTATCTGTGTAAACGTGGAAATATCTACACCGCCATCTGTGTAAACATGAAAATATCTACACCGCCATCTCTATAAACGTGGAAATATCCACACCGCTATCTGTATGAACTTGGAAATATCTACACTGCTATCTGTATAAAATTGGAATTATCTACACCACTATCTCTATCAACATGGAACTATCTACACCGCTATCTGTATAAACATGGAAATATCTACACCGCTATCTGTATAAACATGGAAATACCTTCAACGCTATCTGTAAAAACATGGAAATATCTACAACGCTGTCTCTATAAACTTGGAAATAACTACACCACTATCTCTATAAACATGGAAATATCTTGACCGCCGTCTCTATAAACATGGAAATATCTATACCACCATCTGTATAAACATGGAAATATCTATACCGCTATCTGCATAAACATGGAAATATCTACATTGCCATCTCTATGAACATGGAAATATCTACACCACCATCTGTATGAACATGTAAATATCTACACCGCCATCTGTATGAACATGGAAATATCTACACTGCTAACTGTATGAACATGGAAATATCAACAACGTTATCTGTAAGAACATGGAAATATCTACACCGTTATCTGTATGAACATGGAAATATCTACACCGCTATCAGTACGTACATGGAAATATCTAAACTGCTATCAGTACGTACATGGAAATATCTACACCGCTATCTGTATGAACATGGAAATATCTACACCGCTATCTGTATGAACATGCAAATATCTACACAGCTATCTGTATATCAATGTAAATATCTACACTGCTATCTCTATAAACATGGAAATAACTACACTGCTATCAGTATAAACATGGAAATATCTACCACGCTAACTGTATGAACATGGAAATATCTACACCGCTATCTGTGTGAACATGCAAATATCTACACCGCTATCTGTATGAACATGGAAATATCTACACCACCATCTGTATGAACATGGAAATATCTACACCGCTATCTGTATGAACATGGAAATATCTACACCGCTATCTGTATGAACATGCAAATGTCTAAACAGCTATCTGTATGAACATGGAAATAACTCCACTGCTATCTATATAAACATGGAAATATCTGCACCGCCATCTATATGAAGATGGAAATAACTACACCGCCATTTCTATGAACATGGAAATATCTACACCGCCATCTGTATGAACATGGAAATACCTTCACCACCATCGGTATGAACATGGATATATCTACACAGCTATCTACATATACATGGAAATATCTACACAGATTTCTCTATAAATATGGAAATAACTACAGCGCTATCTCTATAAACTTCGAAATATCAACACCGCCATCTGTATGAAAATGGAAATATGTACAATGCTATCTGTACGAACATGGATATATCTACACCGCCATCTGTATTAAGATGGAAATATCTACACCGCTATATGTATAAACATGGAAATATCTGCTCAACTATCTGTATAAGCATGGAAATATCCGCACTGCTATGTGTATAAACATGGAAATATCTACACCGCTATCAGTGTAAACATGTAAATAACCACACCGCTATCTGTGTAAACATGGAAATGTATACACCGCTATCTGTGTAAAGATGGAAATGTCTACACCGCCATCTGTGTAAACATGAAAATATCTACACCGCCATCTCTATAAACATGGAAATATCTATACCGCCATCTGTATGAACATGGAAATATCTACACCGCCATCTCTCTAAACTTGGAAATATCTACACCGCTATCTCTATGAACTTGGAAATATCTACACTGCTATCTGTATAAAATTGGAATTATCTACATCACTATCAGTATAAACATGGAAATATATTCACCGCTATCTGAATAAACATGGAAATATCTACAACGCTGTCTCTATAAACTTGGAAATAACTACACCACTATCTCTGTAAACATGGAAATATCTAGACCGCCATCTCTATAAACATGGAAATATCTACACCGCTAACTGTATGAACATGGAAATATCAACACCGCTATCTGAAAGAACATGGAAATATCTATACTGCTATCTGTATGAACATGGAAATATCTACACCGTTATCTATATGAACATGGAAATATCTACACCGCTATCTGTATGAACATGGAAATATCTACACCGCTATCTGTATGAACATGGAAATATCTACACCGCCATCTGTATGAACATGGAAATATCTTCACCGCCATCTGTATGAGCATGGATATATCTACACCGGCCTCTGGATGAACATGGAAATATCTACACCGCTATCTGCATGAACATGGAAATATCTACACAGCAATCTGCATATACATGGAAATATCTACACACATTTCTCTATAAATATGCAAATAACTACAGCGCTATCTCTATAAACTTCAAAATATCTACCCCGCCATCTGTGTGAACATGGAAATATCTACACCGCCATCTGTACGAACATGGACATATATTCACCGCCATCTGTATTAAGATGGAAATATCTACACCGCTATCTGTATGAACATGGAAATATCTACACCTCTCTCTGTATGAACATGGAAATATCTACACCACTATCTGTATGAACATGGAAATATCTACACCGTTATCTGTATGAACATGGAAACATCTACACCACTATCTGAATGAAAATGGAAATATCTACACCGCTATCTGTATGAACATGGAAATATCTACACCGCTATCTGTATGAACATGCAAATATCTACACAGCTATCTGTATATGAATGGAAATATCTACAATGCTATCTCTATAAACATGGAAATATCTACACTGCTATCTGTATAAACATGGAAATATCTACACCACCACCTGTATGAACATGGAAATATCTACACTGCCATCCGTACTAACATGGAAATATCTACACCGCCATCTGTATGAACATGGAAATACCTTCACCACCATCGGTATGAACATGGATATATCTACAACGGCATCTGGATTAACATGGAAATATCTACACCGCCATCTCTATGAACATGGAAATATCTACACCGCCATCTGTACGAACATGGGAATATCTACACCGCCATCTGTATGAACATGTAAATATCTACACCGCCATCTGTATGAACATGGAAATATCTACACCGCTAACTGTATGAACATGGAAATATCTACACAGCTATCTACATATACATGGAAATATCTACACAGATTTCTCTATAAATATGGAAATAACTACAGCGCTATCTCTATAAACTTCGAAATATCAACACCGCCATCTGTATGAAAATGGAAATATGTACAATGCTATCTGTACGAACATGGATATATCTACACCGCCATCTGTATTAAGATGGAAATATCTACACCGCTATATGTATAAACATGGAAATATCTGCTCAACTATCTGTATAAGCATGGAAATATCCGCACTGCTATGTGTATAAACATGGAAATATCTACACCGCTATCAGTGTAAACATGTAAATAACCACACCGCTATCTGTGTAAACATGGAAATGTATACACCGCTATCTGTGTAAAGATGGAAATGTCTACACCGCCATCTGTGTAAACATGAAAATATCTACACCGCCATCTCTATAAACATGGAAATATCTATACCGCCATCTGTATGAACATGGAAATATCTACACCGCCATCTCTCTAAACTTGGAAATATCTACACCGCTATCTCTATGAACTTGGAAATATCTACACTGCTATCTGTATAAAATTGGAATTATCTACATCACTATCAGTATAAACATGGAAATATATTCACCGCTATCTGAATAAACATGGAAATATCTACAACGCTGTCTCTATAAACTTGGAAATAACTACACCACTATCTCTGTAAACATGGAAATATCTAGACCGCCATCTCTATAAACATGGAAATATCTACACCGCTAACTGTATGAACATGGAAATATCAACACCGCTATCTGAAAGAACATGGAAATATCTATACTGCTATCTGTATGAACATGGAAATATCTACACCGTTATCTATATGAACATGGAAATATCTACACCGCTATCTGTATGAACATGGAAATATCTACACCGCTATCTGTATGAACATGGAAATATCTACACCGCCATCTGTATGAACATGGAAATATCTTCACCGCCATCTGTATGAGCATGGATATATCTACACCGGCCTCTGGATGAACATGGAAATATCTACACCGCTATCTGCATGAACATGGAAATATCTACACAGCAATCTGCATATACATGGAAATATCTACACACATTTCTCTATAAATATGGAAATAACTACAGCGCTATCTCTATAAACTTCAAAATATCTACCCCGCCATCTGTGTGAACATGGAAATATCTACACCGCCATCTGTACGAACATGGACATATATTCACCGCCATCTGTATTAAGATGGAAATATCTACACCGCTATCTGTATGAACATGGAAATATCTACACCTCTCTCTGTATGAACATGGAAATATCTACACCACTATCTGTATGAACATGGAAATATCTACACCGTTATCTGTATGAACATGGAAACATCTACACCACTATCTGAATGAAAATGGAAATATCTACACCGCTATCTGTATGAACATGGAAATATCTACACCGCTATCTGTATGAACATGCAAATATCTACACAGCTATCTGTATATGAATGGAAATATCTACAATGCTATCTCTATAAACATGGAAATATCTACACTGCTATCTGTATAAACATGGAAATATCTACACCACCACCTGTATGAACATGGAAATATCTACACTGCCATCCGTACTAACATGGAAATATCTACACCGCCATCTGTATGAACATGTAAATATCTACACCGCCATCTGTAGGAACATGGAAATATCTACACCGCTTACAGTATGAACATGGATAAAACTACACCGCTATCTGTATGAACATGGAAATATCTACACCGCTATCTGTATGAACATGGAAATATCTACACCGCTCTCTGTATGAACATGGAAATATCTACACCGCTATCTGTAAGAACATGGAAATATCTACACCGCTATCTGTATGAACAAGGAAATATCTACACCGCTATCTGTATGATCATGCAAATATCTACAAGCTATCTGTATATCAGTGGAAATATCTACACTGCTATCTCTATAAACATGGAAATAACTACACTGCTATCTGTATAAACATGGAAATATCTACACCGCCACCTGTATGAACATGGAAATATCTACACTGCCATCCGTACGAACATGGAAATATCTACACCACCATCTGTATGAACATGGAAATATCTACACCGCCATTTGTATGAACATGGAAATACCTACACCGCAAACTGTATGAACATGGAAATATCTACACCGCTATTGGTATGAAAATGGAAATATCTACACCGCTATTTGTATGAACATGGAAATATCTACACCTCTCTCTGTATGAACATGGGAATATCTACACCACTATCTGTAAGAATATGGAAATATCTACACCGTTATCAGTATGAACATGGAAATATCTACACCGCTATCAGTACGTACATGGAAATATCTACACCGCTATCTGTATGAACATGGAAATATCTACACCGCTATCTGTATGAACATGCAAATATCTACACAGCTATCAGTATATCAATGTAAATATCTACACTGCTATCTCTATAAACATGGAAATAACTACACTGCTATCTGTATAAACATGGAAATATCTACACCGCCACCTGTATGAACATGGAAATATCAACACCGCTATCTGTAAGAACATGGAAATATCTATAAAGCTATCTGTATGAACATGGAAATATCTACACCGCTATCTGTATGAACATGGAAATATCTACACCGCTATCTGTATGAACATGGAAATATCTACACCACCCTCTGTATGAACATGGAAATATCTACACCGCTATCTGTATGAACATGCAAATATCTACACAGCTATCTGAATATCAATGGAAATATCTACACTACTATCTCTATAAACATGGAAATAACTACACTGCTATTTGTATATACATGGAAATATCTACACCGCCATCTCTATGAACATGGAAATATCTACACCACCATTTGTATGAACATGGAAATATCTACACCGCCATCTCTATAAACGTGGAAATATCTACACCGCTATCTGTATGAATTTGGAAATACCTACAATGCTCTCTGTATAAAATTGGGATTATCTACACCACTAACTCTATAAACATGGAAATATCTACACCGCTATCTGTATAAACATGTAAATATCTACACCACTATCTGTATAAACATGGAAATATCTTCACCGCTATCTGTATAAACATGGAAATATCTACACCGCTATATGTATAAACATGGAAATACCTTCACCGATCTCTGTATAAACATGGAAATATCTACAACGCTGTCTCTATAAACTTGGAAATAACTACACCACTATCTCTATAAACATGGAAATATCTAGACCGCCATCTCTATAAACATGGAAATATCCACACCACCATTGGTATGAACATGGAAATATCTACACCGCCATCTCTATGAACATGGAAATATCTACACCGCCATTTGTATGAACATGGAAATATCTACACCACCATCTGTATGAACATGGATATATCTGCACCGGCATCTGGATGAACATGGAAATATCTACACCGCTATCTGCATGAACATGGAAATATCTACACACCTATCTGCATATACATGGAAATATCTACACAGATTTCTCTATAAATATGGAAATAACTACAGCGCTATCTCTATAAACTTCGAAATATCTACACCGCCATCTGTACGAACATGGAAATATCTACACCGCCATCTGTATGAACATGGACATATGTACACCACCATCTGTATTAAGATGGAAATATCTACACCGGTATTTGTATAAACATGGAAATATCTGCCCATCTGTATAAACATGGAAATATCCGCACCGCTATCTGTATAAACATGGTAATATCTACACCGCTATCTGCATAAACATGGAAATATCCACACCGCTATCTGTGTAAACATGGAAATGTCTACACCGCTACCTGTGTAAACACGGAAATATCTACACCGCCATCTGTGTAAACATGAAAATAACTACACTGCCATCCGTACAAACATGGAAATATCTACACCGCCATCTCTATGAACATGGAAATATATACACAGCCATCTGTACGAACATGGAAATATCTACACCGCTATCTGCATAAACATAGAAATATCCGCACCGTTACCTGTATAAACATGGAAATATCTACACCGCTATCTGCATAAACATTGAAATATCCACACCGCAAACTTTGTAAACATTGAAATGTCTACACCACTATCTGTGTAAACACGGAAATATCTACACCGCCATCTGTGTAAACATGAAAATATCTAAATCGCCATCTCTATAAACATGGAAAATCTACATCGCCATCTGTATGAACATGGAAATATCTACACCGCCATGACTATAAACGTGGAAATATCTAAACTGCTATCTGTATGAACTTGGAAATATCTACACTGCTATCTGTATAAAATTGAAATTATCTACACCACTATCTCTATAAACATGGAAATATCTACACTGCTATCTGTATAAACATGGAAATATCTACACCGCTATCAGTATAAACATGGAAATATCTTCACCGCTATCTATATAAACATGGAAATATCTACAACGTTGTCTCTATCAACTTCGAAATAACTACACCACTATCTCTATAAACATGGAAATATCTAGACCGCCATCTCTATAAACATGGAAATATCTACACCACCGTCTGTATAAACATGGAAATATCTATACCGCTCTCTGCATAAACATGGAAACATCTACACCGCCATCTCTATGAACATGGAAATATCTACACCGCCATCTGTACGAACATGGAAATATCTACACCGCCATCTGTATGAACATGTAAATATCTACACCGCCATCTGTATGAAGATGGAAATATCTACACCGCTAACTGTATGAACATGGAAATATCTACACCACTATCTGTATGAACATGGAAATAGCTACACCGTTATCTGTATGAACATGGAAATATCTACACCGCTATCTGTATGAACATGGAAATAACTAAACCGCTATCTGTATGAACATGGAAATATCTACACTGCTATCTGTATGAACATGCAAATATCTACACAGCTATCTGTATATCAATGGAAATATCTACACTGCTATCTCTATAAACATGGAAATAACTACACTGCTATCTGTATAAACATGGAAATATCTACACCGCCACCTGTATGAACATGGAAATATCTACACTGCCATCCGCACGAACATGGAAATATCTACGCTGCCATCTGTATGAACATGTAAATATCTACACCGCCATCTGTATGATCACGGAAATATCTACACCGATAATTGTATGAACATGGAAAAATCTTCACCGCTATCTGTATGAACATGGAAATATCTACACCGCTATCTGTGTGAACATGGAAATATCTACACCGCTATCTGTATAAACATGGAAGTATCTACACCGCCATCTCTATGAACATGGAAATATCTACACCGCCATTTGTATGAACAAGGAAATATCTACACCGCCATCTCTATGAACATGGAAATATCTACACCGCCATTTGTATGAACATGGAAATATCTACACCGCCATCTGTATGAACATGGAAATATCTAAACCGCCATCTCTATGAACATGGAAATAACTACAGCGCCATTTGTATGAACATGGAAATAACTTCACCGCCATCTCTATGATCATGGAAATATCTACACCGCCATTTGTATGAACCTGGAAATATCTACACCACCATCTGTATGAACATGGAAATATCTTCACCGCCATCTGTATGAACATGGATATATCTACACCGGCATCTGGATGAACATGGAAATATCTACACCGCTATCTGCATGAACATGGAAATATCTACACAGCTATCTGCATATACATGGAAATATCTACACAGATTTCTCTATAAATATGGAAATAACTACAGCGCTATCTCTATAAACTTCGAAATATCTACACCGCCATCTGTATGAACATGGAAATATCTACACCGCCATGTATACGAACATGGACATATCTACACCGCCATCTGTATTAAGATGGAAATATCTACACCGCTATCTGTATAAACATAGAAATATCTGCCTAGCTGTATAAACCCGGAAATATCCGCACCACAATCTGTATAAACATGGAAATATCTACACCGCCATCTGCATAAACATGGAAATATCCACAACGATATCTGTGTAAACATGGAAATATATGCAGCGCCATCTGTGTAAACATGAAAATATCTACACCGCCATCCCCATAAACTTGGAAATATCTACAACACCATCTGTATAAACATGGTAATATCTATATCGCTATCTGCATAAACATGGAAATATCCACACCGCCATCTCTATGAACATGGATATATCTACACCGCCATCTGTATGAACATGGATATATCTACACCGCCATCTGTATGAACATGGAAATATCTACACCGCCATCTGTATGAACATGTAAATATCTACACCGCCATCTGTATGAACATGGAAATATCTACACCGCTATCTGTATGAACATGGAAATATCTACACCGCCATCTGTATGAACATGGAAATATCTACACCGTCATCTGTATGAACTTGGAAATATCTACACCGCTATCTGTATGAACATGGAAATATCTACACCGATATCTGTACGAACATCGAAATATCTACACCGCTATCTGTATGAACATGCAAATATCCACACAGCTATCTGTATATCAATGGAAATATCTACATTGCTATCTCTATAAACATGGAAATAACTACACTGCTATCTGTATAAACATGGAAATATCTACAACGCCACCTGTACGAACATGGAAATATCTACACTGCCATCCGTACGAACTTGGAAATATCTACACCGCCATCTCTATAAACGTGGAAATATCTACACTACTGTCTGTATGAACTTGGAAATATCTACACCGCCATCTCTATGAACATGGAAATATCTACACCGCCATTTGTATGAACATGGAAATATCTAAACCGCCATCTGTATGAACATGGAAATATATTCACCGCAATCTGTATGAACATGGATATATCTACACCTTCATCTAGATGAACATGGAAATATCTACTCCGCTATCTCCATGAACATGGAAATATCTACACAGCTATCTGCATATACATGGAAATATCTACACAGATTTCTCTATAAATATGGAAATAACTACAGCACTATCTCTGTAAACTTCGAAATATCTACACCGCCATCTGTATGAACATGGAAATATCTACACCGCCATCTGTACAAACATGGACATATCAACAAAGCCATCTGTATTAAGATGGAAATATCTACACCGCTATCTGTATAAACATGGAAATATCTGCCCAACTATCTGTATAAACATGGAAATATCCGCAACGCTATCTGTAAAAACATGGAAATATCTACACCGGTATTTGCATAAGCATGGAAATATCCACACCGCTATCTGTGTAAACATGGAAATGTCTACACCGCTATCTCTGTAAACATGGAAATATCTAAACCGCCATCTGTGTATACATGAAAACATCTACACCGCCATCTCTATAAACATGGAAATATCTACACCGCCACCTGTATGAACATGGAAATATCTACACCGCCATCTCTATAAACGTGGAAATATCTACACTACTGTCTGTATGAACTTGGAAATATCTACACTGCTATCTGTATAAAATTGAAATTATCTACAGCACTATCTCTAAAAACATGGAAATATCTACACTGTTATCTGTATAAACATGGAAATATCTACACCGCTATCTGCATAAACATGGAAATATCTACACCTCCATCTCTATGAACGTGGAAATATCTACACCGCCATCTGTACGAACATGGAAATATCTACACCGCCATCTGTATGAACATGTAAATATCTACACTTCCATCTGTATGAACATGGAAATATCTACACCGCTAACTGTATGAACATGGAAATATCTACAACGCTATCTGTATGAACATGGAAATATCTACAGAGCTATCTGTACGAACATGGAAATATCTACACCGCTATTTGTAGGAACATGCAAATATCTACACAGCTATCTGTATATCAATAGTAATATCTACTCTGCTATCTCTGTAAAAATGGAAATAACTACACTGCTATCTGTATAAACATGGAAATATCTACACCGCCACCTGTATGAACATGGAAATATCTACACTGCCATTCGTACGAAGATGGAAATATCTACACTGCAATCTGTATGAACATGTAAATATCTACACCGCCATCTATATGAACATGGAAATATCTACACCGCTAATTGTATGAACATGGAAATATCTACACCGCTATCTGTATGAACATGGAAATATCTACACCGCTATCTGTATGAACATGGAAATATCTACAATGCTATCTGTATGAACATGGAAATATCTACACCGCTATCTGAATAAACATGGAAATAACTACATTGCTATCTGTATAAACATGGAAATATCTACACCCCCATCTCTATGAACATGGATATATCTACACCGCCATTTGTATGAACACGGAAATATCTACACCGCCATCTCTATGAAGATGGAAATATCTACACCGCCATTTGTATGAACATGGAAATATCTACACCGCCATCTGTATGAACATGGAAATATCTACACCACCATCTGTATGAACATGGAAATATCTTCACCGCCATCTGTATGAACATGGATATATGTGCACCGGCATCTGGATGAACATGGAAATATCTACACCGCTATCTGCATGAACATGGAAATATCTACACAGCTATCTGAATATACATGGAAATATCTACACAGATTTCTCTATAAATATGGAAATAACTACAGCGCTATCTCTATAAACTTTGAAATATCTACACCGCCATCTGTATGAACATGGAAATATCTACACCTCCATCTGTACTAACATGGACATAACTACACCGCCATCTGTATAAAGATGGAAATATCAACACCGCTCTCTGTATAAACATGGAAATATCTGCCCAACTATCTGTATAAACATGGAAATATCCACACCGCTATCTGTATAAACATGGAAATATCTACACTTCTCTCTGCAAAAACATGGAAATATCCACACCGCTATCTGTGCAAACATGGAAATGTCTACACCGCTATCTGTATGAACATGGAAATATCTACTCCGCCATCTGTATGAACATGGAAATATCTACACCGCCATCTGTATGAACATGTAAATATCTACACCGTCATCTGTATGAACATGGAAATATCTACACCGCTATCTGTATGAACATGGAAATATCTACACCGCTATCGGTATGAACATGGAAATATCTACACCGCTTTCTGTATGAACATGGAAATATCTAGACGGCTAACTGTATGAACATGCAAATATCTAAACAGCTATCTGTATATCAATGGAAATATCTACACTGCTATCTCTATAAACATGGCAATAACTACACTGCTATCTGTATAAACATAGAAACATCTACACCGCCATCTCTATGAACATGGAAATATCTACACTGCTATCTGTATAAACATGGACATATCTACACCGCCATCTGTATTAAGATGGAAATATCTACACCGCTATCTGTATAAACATGGAAATATCTGCCCAACTATCTGTATAAACATGGAAATATCTACACCGCCATCTCTATAGACATGGAAATATCTACACCGCTATCTGTATGAACTTGGAAATATCTACTCTGCTCTCTGTATAAAATTGAAATTATCTACACCACTATCTCTATAAACATGAAAATATCTACACTGCTATCTGTATAAACATGGAAATGTCTACACCGCTATCTGTATAAACATGGAAATATCTGCACCACTATCTGTATTAACATGGAAATATCTACAACGCTGTCTCTATAAACATGGAAATATCTACACTGCTATCTGAATAAACATGGAAATATCCACACCGCTATCTGTGTAAACATGGAAATGTCTACACCGCTATCTGCGTAAACATGGAAATATCTACACCGCCATCTGTGTAAACATGAAAATATCTACACCGCCATCCCAATAAACATGGAATTATCTACACCGTCCTCTGTATGAACATGGAAATATCTACACCGCCATCTCTATAAACGTGGAAATATCTACACCGATATCTGTATGAACTTGGAAATAACTACACTGCTCTCTGTATAAAATTGAAATTATCTACACCACTATCTGTATAAACATGGAAATATCTTCACTGCTATCTGTACGAACATGCAAATATCTACACAGCTATCTGTATATCAATGGAAATATCTACACTGCTATCTCTATAAACATGGAAATAACTACACTGCTATCTGTATAAACATGGAAATATCTACACCGCCAACTGTATGAACATGGAAATATCTACACCGCCATCCATATGAATATGGAAATATCTACACCGCCATCTGTATGAACATGTAAATATCTACACCGCCCTCTGTATGAACATGGAAATATCTACACGGCTAACTGTATGAACATGGAAATATCTGCACCGCCATCTGTACGAACATGGAAATATCTACACCGCCATTTGTATGTACATGGAAATATCTACACCGCCATCTCTATGAACATGGAAATATCTGCACCGCCATTTGTATGAACATGGAAATATCTACACCGCCATCTGTATGAACATGGAAATATCTTCACTCCCATCTGTATGAACATGGATATATCTACACCGGCATCTGGATGAACATGGAAATATCTACACCGCTATCTGTATGAACATGCAAATATCTGCCCAACTATCTTTATAAACATGGAAATATCCGCACCACTATCTGTATAAACACGGAAATATCTACACCGCTATCTGTATGAACATGGAAATATCTACACCGCTATCTGTATGAACATGCAAATATCTACACAGCTATCTGTATATGAATGGAAATATCTACACTGCTATCTCTATAGACATGGAAATAACTACACTGCAATCTGTATAAACATGGAAATATCTACACCGCCACCTGTGTGAACATGGAAATATCTACACTGCCATCTGTATGAACATGGAAATATCTACACCGCCGTTTGTATGAACATGGTAATATCTACACCGCTAACTGTAAGAACATGGAAATACCTACACCGCTATCTGTATGAACATGGAAATATCCACACCGCTATTTGTATAAACATGGAAATATCTACAAAGCTCTCTGTATGAACATGGAAATATCTACACCGCTATCTGTATGAACATGGAAATATCTACACCGCTATCTGTATGAACATGCAAATATCTACACCGGCATCTGGATGAACATGGAAATATCTAAACCGCTATCTGCATGAACATGGAAATATCTACACAGCTATCTGCATATACATGGAAATATCTACACAGATTTCTCTATAAATATGGAAATAACTACAGCGCTATCTCTATAAACTTCGAAATATCTACACCGCCATCTGAATGAACATGGAAATATCTACACCGCCATCTGTACGAACATGGACATATCTACACCGACATCTGTATTAAGATGGAAATATCTACACTGCTATCTTTATAAACATGGAAATATCTGCACCACTATCTGTATAAACATGAAAATACCCGCACCGCTATCTGCATAAACATGGAAATATCTACACCGCTATCTGCATAAACATGGAAATATCCACCCCGCTAACTGTTTAAACATTGAAATGTCTACACCACTATCTGTGTAAATATGGAAATATCTACACCGCCATCTGTGTAAACATGAAAATATCTACATCGCCATCTCTATAAACATGGAAAATCTACACCGCCATCTGTATGAACATGGAAATATCTACAACGCCATCTGTATGAACATGGATATATCTACACCGGCATCTGGATGAACATGGAAATATCTACACCGCTATCTGCATGAACATGGAAATATCTACACAGCTATCTGCATATACATGGAAATATCTACACAGATTTGTATATAAATATGGAAATAACTACAGCGCTATCTCTATAAACTTCGAAATATCTACACCGCCATCTGTATGAACATGCAAATATCTACACCGCCATCTGTACTAACTTGGACATATCTACACCGACATCTGTATTAAGATGGAAATATCTACACTGCTATCTTTATAAACATGGAAATATCTGCACCACTATCTGTATAAACATGAAAATACCCGCACCGCTATCTGTATAAACATGGAAATATCTACACCGCTATCTGCATAAACATGGAAATATCCGCACCGCTATCTGTATAAACATGGAAATATCTACACTGCTATCTGCATAAACATGGAAATATCCACACCGCTATCTGTGTAAACATGGAAATGTCTACACCGCTATCTGTGTAAACAGGGAAATATCTACACCGCCATCTGTGTAAACATGAAAATATCTACACCGCCATCCCTCTAAACATGGAAATATTTACACCGCCATCTGTATGAATATGGAAATATCTACACCGCCACTTCTATAAACGTGGAAATATCTACACCGCAATCTTTATGAACTTGGAAATATCTACACTGCTCTCTGTATAAAATTGAAATTATCTACACCATTATCTCTATAAACATGGAAATATCTACACTGCTATCTGTATAAACATGGAAATATCTAAACCGCTATCTGTATAAACATGGAAATATCTTCACCGCTATCTGTATAAACATGGAAATATCTACAATGCTGTCTCTATAAACTTGGAAATAACTACACCACTATCTCTGTAAACATGGAAATATCTAGACCGCCATCTCTATAAACATGGAAATATCTACAACACCATCTGTATAAACATGGAAATATCTATACCGCTATCTGCATAAACATGGAATTATCTACACCGCCATCTCTATGAACATGGAAATATCTACACCGCCATCTGTACGAACATGGAAATATCTATACCGCCCTCTGTATGAAAAAGTAAATATCTACACCGCCATCTGTATGAACATGGAAATATCTACACCGCTAACTGTATGAACATGGAAATATCTACACCGCTGTCTGTATGAACATGGAAATATCTACACCGTTATCTGTATGAACATAGAAATATCTACACCGCTATCTGTATGAACATGGAAATAGCTACACCGCTATCTGTACAAACATGGAAATATCTACACCGCTATCTGTATGAACATGCAAATATCTACACAGCTATCTATATATCAATGGAAATATCTACACCGCTATCTCTATTAACATGGAAATAACTACACTGCTATCTGTATAAACATGGAAATATCTACACCGCCACCTGTATGAAGATGGAAATATCTACACTGCCATCCGTACAAACATGGAAATATCTACACCGCCATCTGTATGAACATGTAAATATCTTCACCGCCATCTGTATGAACATGGAAATATCTACACCGCTATATGTACGAACATGGAAATGTCTACACCGCTATTGGTATGAACATGGAAATATCTACACCGCTATCTGTATGAACATGGAAATATCTACTCCGCTATCTGTATTAACATGGAAATATCTACACCGCTATCTGTATGAACATGGAAATATCTACACCGCTATCTGTATGAACATGGAAATATCTACACCGCTATCTGTATGAACATGGAAATATCTACACCGCTATCTATATGAACATGCAAATATCTACACAGCTATCTGTATATCAATGGAAATATCCAGACTGGTATCTCTATAAACTTGGAAATAACTACACTGCTATCTGTAAAAACATGGAAATATCTACACCGCCATCTCTATGAACATGGAAATATCTACACCGCCATTTGTATGAACCTGGAAATATCTACACCGCCATCTCTATTAACATGGAAATATCTACACCGCCATTTGTATGAACATGGAAATACCTACACCGCCATCTGTATGAGCATGGAACTATCTTCACCGCCATATGTATGAACATGGATATATGTACACCGGCATCTGGATGAACATGGAAATATCTAAACCGTAATCTGCATGAACATGGAAATATCTACACAGCTATTTGAATATACATGGAAATATCTACACAGATTTCTCAATAAATATGGAAATAACTACCTCGCTATCTCTATAAACTTCGAAATATCTACACCGCCATCCGTATGAACATGGAAATATCTACACCGCCATCTGTATGATCATGGACATATCTACACCTCCATCTGTATTAAGATGGAAATATCTACAGCGCTATCTGTATAAACATGGAAATATCTGCCCAACTATCTGTATAAACATGGAAATATCCGCACCGCTATCAGAATAAACATGGAAATATCCGCACCGCTATCTGTATAAACATGGAAATATCTACAATGCTATCTGCATAAACATGGAAATATCCACACCGCTATCTGTGTAAACATGGAAATATCTACACTGCTATCTGTGTAAACATGGAAATATCTACACCGCCATCTGTGTAAACATGAAAATATCTACACCGCCATCCCTATAAACATGGAAATATCTACACCGTCCTCTGTATGAACATGGAAATATCTACACCGCCATCTCTATAAACGTGGAAATATCTACACCGCTATCTGTATGAACTTGGAAATATCTACACTGCTCTCTGTATGAAATTGAAATTATCTACAACACTATCTCTATAAACATGGAAATATCTACACTGCTGTCTCTATAAACATGGAAATATCTACACCGCTATCTGTATAAACATGGAAATGTCTACACCGCTATCTGTATAAACATGGAAATATCTGCACCACTATCTGTATTAACATGGAAATATCTACAACGCTGTCTCTATAAACATGGAAATATCTACACCGCTATCTGAATAAACATGGAAATATCCACACCGCTATCTGTGTAAACATGGAAATGTCTACACCGCTATCTGCGTAAACATGGAAATATCTACACCGCCATCTGTGTAAACATGAAAATATCTACACCGCCATCCCAATAAACATGGAATTATCTACACCGTCCTCTGTATGAACATGGAAATATCTACACCGCCATCTCTATAAACGTGGAAATATCTACACCGATATCTGTATGAACTTGGAAATAACTACACTGCTCTCTGTATAAAATTGAAATTATCTACACCACTATCTGTATAAACATGGAAATATCTTCACTGCTATCTGTACGAACATGCAAATATCTACACAGCTATCTGTATATCAATGGAAATATCTACACTGCTATCTCTATAAACATGGAAATAACTACACTGCTATCTGTATAAACATGGAAATATCTACACCGCCAACTGTATGAACATGGAAATATCTACACCGCCATCCATATGAATATGGAAATATCTACACCGCCATCTGTATGAACATGTAAATATCTACACCGCCCTCTGTATGAACATGGAAATATCTACACGGCTAACTGTATGAACATGGAAATATCTGCACCGCCATCTGTACGAACATGGAAATATCTACACCGCCATTTGTATGTACATGGAAATATCTACACCGCCATCTCTATGAACATGGAAATATCTGCACCGCCATTTGTATGAACATGGAAATATCTACACCGCCATCTGTATGAACATGGAAATATCTTCACTCCCATCTGTATGAACATGGATATATCTACACCGGCATCTGGATGAACATGGAAATATCTACACCGCTATCTGTATGAACATGCAAATATCTGCCCAACTATCTTTATAAACATGGAAATATCCGCACCACTATCTGTATAAACACGGAAATATCTACACCGCTATCTGTATGAACATGGAAATATCTACACCGCTATCTGTATGAACATGCAAATATCTACACAGCTATCTGTATATGAATGGAAATATCTACACTGCTATCTCTATAGACATGGAAATAACTACACTGCAATCTGTATAAACATGGAAATATCTACACCGCCACCTGTGTGAACATGGAAATATCTACACTGCCATCTGTATGAACATGGAAATATCTACACCGCCGTTTGTATGAACATGGTAATATCTACACCGCTAACTGTAAGAACATGGAAATACCTACACCGCTATCTGTATGAACATGGAAATATCCACACCGCTATTTGTATAAACATGGAAATATCTACAAAGCTCTCTGTATGAACATGGAAATATCTACACCGCTATCTGTATGAACATGGAAATATCTACACCGCTATCTGTATAAACATGGAAATATCTACAACGCTGTCTCTATAAACTTGGAAATAACTACACCACTATCTCTATAAACATGGAAATATCTAGACCGCTATCTCTATAAACATGGAAATATCTACACCACCATCTGTATAAACATGGAAATATCTATACCGCTCTCTGCATAAACATGGAAATATCTACACTGCCATCTCTATGAACATGGAAATATCTACACTGCCATCTGTACGAACATGGAAATATCTATACCGCCATCTGTATGAACATTTAAATATCTACACCGCCATCTGTATGAACATGGAAATATCTACACCGCAAACTGTATGAACATGGAAATATCTACATTGCTATCTGTATGAACATGGAAATATCTACACCGTTATCTGTATGAACATGCAAATATCTACACAGCTATCTGTATATCAATGGAAATATCTACACAGCTGTCTCTATAAACATGGAAATAACTACACTGCTATCAGTATAAACATGGAAATATCTACACCGCCACCTGTATGAACATGGAAATATCTACACTGCCATACGTACGAACATGGAAATATCTACACTGCCATCTGTATGAACATGTAAATATCTACACCGCCATCTGTATGAACATGGAAATATCTACACCGCTAACTGTATGGACATGGAAATATCTACACCGGTATCTGCATAAACATGGAAATATCCCCTCCGCTATCTGTGTAAACATGGAAATGTCTACACCGCTATCTGTGTAAACATGGAAATATCTACACCGCCATCTGTGTAAACATGAAAATATCTACACCGCCATCCCCTTAAACATGGAAATATCTACACCGCCATCTGTATGAACATGGAAATATCTACACCGCCATCTCTATAAACGTGGAAATATCTACACCGCTATCTGTATGAACTTGGAAATATCTACACTGCTCTCTGTATAAAATTGAAATTATCTACAACACTATCTCTATAAACATGGAAATATCTACACTGCTATCTGTATAAACATGGAAATAACTACACTGCTATCTGTATAAACATGGAAATATCTACACAGCCACCTGTATGAACATGGAAATATCTACACCGGCATCTGTTTGAACATGGAAATATCTACACCGCCATCTCTATAAACGTGGATATATCTACACCGCTATCTGTATCAACTTGGACATATCTACAGTGCTATCTGTATAAAATTGCAATTATCTGCACCACTATCTCTTTAAACATGGAAATATCTCACCGCTATCTGTATAAAATGGAAATATCTACACCGCTATCTGTATAAACATGGAAATAACTTCACCGCTATCTGAATAAACATGGAAATATCTACAACGCTGTCTCTATAAACGTGGAAATAACTACACCAGTATCTCTATAAACATGGAAATATCTAGACTGCCATCTCTATAAACATGGAAATATCTACACAACCATCTGTATAAACATGGAAATATCTATACCGCTATCTGCATAAACATGGAAATATCTACACCGCCATCTCTATGAACATGGAAGTATCTACACCGCCATCTGTACGAACATGGAAATAGCTACACCGCCATCTGTATAAACATGGAAATATCTACACTGCTAACTGTATGAACAAGGAAATATCTGCAACGCTATCTGTATGAACATGGAAATATCTACACCGCTATCTGCATGAACATGGAAATATCTACACTGCTACCTGTATGAACATGGAAATATCTACACCGCTATCTGTATGAACATGGAAATATCTACACCCGTATCTGTAGGAACAAGCAAATATCTACACAGCTATCTGTCTTTCAATGGAAATATCACCAATGCTATCTCTATAAACATGGAAGTAACTACACTGCTATCTGTATAAACATGGAAATATCTACACCGCCATCTCTATGAACATGGATATATCTACACCGCCATTAGTATGAACATGGAAATATCTACACCGCCATCTCTATAAACGTGGAAATATCTACACCGCTATCTGTATGAATTTGGAAATATCTACAATGCTATCTGTATAAAATTGGAATTATCTACACCACTATCTCTATAAACATGGAAATATCTACACCGCTATCTGTATAAACATGGAAATATCTACACCGCTATCTGTATAAACATTTAAATATCTTCACCGCTATCTGTATAAACATGGAAATATCTACACTGCTATCTATATAAACATGGAAATATCTTCACAGCTCTCTGTATAAACATGGAAATATCTACAACGCTGTCTCTATAAACTTGGAAATAACTACACCACTATCTCTATAAACATGGAAATATCCACACCACCATCTGTATAAACATGGAAATATCTATACCGCTATCTGCATAAACATGGAAATATCTACACAGCCATCTCTATGAACATGGAAATATCTACACCGCCATCTGTACGAAATATGGAAATATCTACACCGCCATCTGAATGAACATGTAAATATCTACACGGCCATCTGTATGAACATGGAAATATCTACACCGCTAACTGTATGAACATGGAAATATCTACACCACTATCTGTATGAGCATGGAAATATCTACACCGTTATATGTATGAACATGGAAATATCTACACCGCTATCTGTATGAACATGGAAATATCTACACCGCTATATGTACGAACATGGAAATATCTACACCGCTATCTGTATGAACATGCAAATATCTACACAGCTATCTGTATATCAATGGAAATATCTACACTGCTATCTCTACAAACATGGAAATAACTTCACTGCTATCTGTATAAACATGGAAATATCTACACCGCCACCTGTATGAACATGGAAATAACTACACTGCCATCCGTACGAACATGGAAATATCTGCACCGCCATCTGTATGAACATGGGAATATCTACACCGCTATCTGTATGATCATGCAAATATCTACAAAGCTATCTGTATATCAATGGAAATATCTACAATGCTATCTCTATAAACATGGAAATAACTACACCGCCATCTCTATGAACATGGAAATATCTACACTGCCATTTGTATGAACCTGGAAATATCTACACCGCCATCTCTATGAACATGGATATACCTACACCGGCATCTGGATGAAGATGGAAATACCTACACCGCTATCTGCATGAACATGGAAATATCTACACAGCTATCTGCATATACATGGAAATAACTACACAGATTTCTCTATAAATATGGAAATAACTATAGCGCTATCTCTATAAACTTCGAAATATCTACACCGCCATCTGTATGAACATGGAAATACCTACACCGCCATCTGTACGAACATGGACATATCTACACCACCATCTGTATTAAGATGAAATATCTACACCGCTATCTGTATAAACAAGGAAATATCTGCCCAACTATCTGTATAAACATGGAAATATCCGCACCGCTATCGGTATAAACATGGAAATATCTACACCGCTATCTGTATGAATTTGGAAATATCTACAAAGCTATCTGTATAAAATTGGAATTATCTACACCACTATCTCTATAAACATGGAAATATCTACACTGCTATCTGTATAAACATGGAAATATCTACACCGCTATCTGTATAAACATGGAAATATCTTCACCGCTATCTGTATAAACATGGAAATATCTACAATGCTGTCTCTATAAACTTGGAAATAACTACACCACTATCTCTTTAAACATGGAAATATCTAGACCGCCATCTCTATAAACATGGAAATATCTACACCACCATCTGAATAAACATGGAAATATCTATACCGCTATCTGCATAAACATGGAAATATCTACACTGCCATCTCTATGAACATGGAAATATTTACACCGCCATCTGTACGAACATGGAAATATCTACACCGCCATCTGTATGAACATGGAAATATCTACACTGCCATCTGTATGAACATGCAAATATCTATAACGCTATCTGCATAAACATGGAAATATCTACACTGCCATCTGTACGAACATGGAAATATCTACCCTGCCGTCTGTATGAACATGGAAATATCTACACCGCCATCTGTATGAACATGTAAATATCTACACCGCCATCTGTATGAACATGGAAATATCTACACCGCTAACTGTATGGACATGGAAATATCTACACCGCGATTGGTATGAACATAGAAATATCTACACCGCTATCTGCATGAACATGGAAACATCTACACCGCTATCTGTATGAACATGGAAATATCTACACCGCTATCTGTATGGACATGGAAATATCTACACCGCTAGCTGTATGAACATGCAAATATCTACACAGCTATCTGTATGAAATTGAAATTATCTACACCACTATCTCCATAAACATGGAAATAACTACACTGCTATCTGTATAAACATGGAAATATCTACACTGCCATCTCTATGAACATGTAAATATCTACACCGCCATTTGTATGAACATGGAAATATCCTCACAGCCATCTCTATGAACTTGGAAATATCTTCATCGCCATTTGTATGAACATGGAAATATCTACACCGCCATCTGTATGAACGTGGATATATCTTCACCGCCATGTGTATGAACATGGATATATCTACACCGGCATCTGGATGAACATGGAAAGATCTACACCGCTATCTGCATGAACATGGAACTATCTACACAGCTATCTGCATATCCATGGAAATATCTACACAGATTTCTCTATAAATATGGAAATAACTACAGCGCTATCTCTATAAACTTCGAAATATCTACATCGCCATCTGTATGAACATGGAAATATCTACACTGCCATCTGTACGAACATGGACATATGTACACCGCCATCTGTATTTAGATGGAAATATCTACACCGCTATCTGTATAAACATGGAAATATCTGCCCATCTGTATAAACATGGAAATATCCGCACCGCTATCTGTATAAACATGGAAATATCTACACCGCTATCTGCAGAAACATGGAAATATCCACACCGCTATCTGTGTAACCATGGAAATGTCTACACCGCTACCTGTGTAAACATGGAAATATCTACACCGCCATCTGTGTAAACATGAAAATATCTACACCGCCTTCTCTATAAACATGGAAATATCTACACCGCCATCTGTATGAACATGGAAATATCTACACCGCCATCTCTATAAACGTAGAAATATCTACACCGCTATCTGTATTAACTTGGAAATATCTACACTGCTATCTGTATAAAATTGAAATTATCTACACCACTATCTCTATAAACATGGAAATATCTACACTGTTATCTGTATAAACATGGAAATATCTACACCGCTATCTGTATAAACATGGAAATATCTTCACCGCTATCTGTATAAACATGGAAATATCTACAACGCTGTCTCTATAAACTTGGAAATTACTACACCTCTATCTCTATAAACATGGAAATATCTAGACCGCCATCTCAATAAACATGGAAATATCTACACCACCATCTGTATAAACATGGAAATATCTATATCGCTATCTGCATAAACATGGAAATATGTGCACCGCCATCTCTATGAACATGGAAATATCTACACCGCCATCTGTACGAACATGGAAATATCTACACTGCCATCTGTATGAACACGTAAATATCTACACCGCCATCTGTATGAGCATGGAAATACCTAAACCGCTAACTGTATGAACATGGAAATATCTACACCGCTTTCAGTATGAACATGGAAATATCTACACCGTTATCTGAATGAATATGGAAATATCTACACCATTATCTGTATGAACATGGAAATATCTACACCGCTATCTGTATGAACATGGAAATATCTACACCGCTATCTGTATAAACATGGAAATATCTTCACCGCTATCTGTATAAACATGGAAATATCTACAACGCTGTCTCTATAAACTTGGAAATAACTACACCTCTATCTCTTTAAACTGAAAACATCTAGACCGCCATCTCTATAAACATGGAAATATCTACACCACCATCTGTATAAACATGGAAATATCTATACCGCTATCTGCATAAACATGGAAATATCTACACTGCCATCTCTATGAACATGGAAATATTTACACCGCCATCTGTACGAACATGGAAATATCTACACCGCCATCTGTATGAACGTGGAAATATCTACACTGCCATCTGTATGAACATGGAAATATCTATAACGCTATCTGCATAAACATGGAAATATCTACACCGCCATCTGTACGAACATGGAAATATCTACCCTGCCGTCTGTATGAACATGGAAATATCTACACCGCCATCTGTATGAACATGTAAATATCTACACCGCCATCTGTATGAACATGGAAATATCTACACCGCTAACTGTATGGACATGGAAATATCTACACCGCGATTGGTATGAACATAGAAATATCTACACCGCTATCTGCATGAACATGGAAACATCTACACCGCTATCTGTATGAACATGGAAATATCTACACCGCTATCTGTATGAACATGGAAATATCTACACCGCTAGCTGTATGAACATGCAAATATCTACACAGCTATCTGTATGAAATTGAAATTATCTACACCACTATCTCTATAAACATGGAAATAACTACACTGCTATCTGTATAAACATGGAAATATCTACACTGCCATCTCTATGAACATGTAAATATCTACACCGCCATTTGTATGAACATGGAAATATCCTCACCGCCATCTCTATGAACATGGAAATATCTTCATCGCCATTTGTATGAACATGGAAATATCTACACCGCTATCGGTATAAACATGCAAATATCTACACAGCTATCTGTATATCAATGGAAATATCTACACTGCTATCTCTATAAACACGGAAATAACTACACTACTATCTGTATAAACATGGACATATCTACACCGCCACCTGTATGAACATGGAAATATCTACACTGCCATCCGTACGAACATGGAAATATCTACACCGCCATCTGTATGAACATGTAAATATCTACACCGCCATCTGTATGAACATGGAAATATCTACACCGCTATCTGTATGAACATGGATATATCTTCACCGCCATCTGTATGAACATGGATATATCGACACTGGCATCTGGATGAACATGGAAATATCTACAACGCTATCTGCATGAACATGGAGATATCTACACAGCTATCTGCATATACAGGGAAATATCTACACAGATTTCTCTATAAATATGGAAATAACTACAGCGCTATCTCTATATACTTCGAAATATCTACACCGCCATCTGTATGAACATGGAAATATCTACACCGCCATCTGTACGAACATGGAGATATCTACACCGCCATCTGTATTTAGATGGAAATATCTACACCGCTATCTGTATAAACATGGAAATTTCTGCACCACTATCTGTATAAACATGGAAATATCCGCACCGCTATGTGTATAAACATGGAAATATCTACACCGCTATCTGCATAAACATGGAAATATCCACACCGCTATCTGTTTATACATGGAAATATCTACACCGCAATCTGTGTAAACATGAAAATATCTACACCGCCATCCCTATAAACATGGAAATATCTACACCGCCATCTGTATAAACGTGGAAATATCTACACCGCTTTCTGTATGAACTTGGAAATATCTACACTGCTATCTGTATAAAATTGAAATTATCTACACCCATATCTCTATAAACATTTAAATATCTACACTGTTATCTGTATAAACATGGAAATATCTACACCGCTATCTGTATAAACATGGAAATATCTACACCGCTATCTTTATAAACATGAAAATATCTACAACGCTGTCTCTATAAACTTGGAAATAACTACACCACTATCTCTATAAACATGGAAATATCTAGACCGCCATCTCTATAAACATGGAAATACCTACACCACCATCTGTATAAACATGGAAATATCTATACCGCTATCTGCAAAAACATGGAAATATCTACAGCACCATCTCCAAGAACATGGAAATATCTACACCGCCATCTGTACGAACATGGAAATATCTACACCGCCATCTGTTTGAACATTTAAATACCTACACCGCCATCTGTATGAACATGGAAATATCTACACCGCCATCTGTATGAACATGGAAATATCTACACCGCTAACTGTATGAACATGGAAATATCTACACCGCTATCTGTATGAACATGGAAATATCTACACCGTTATCTCTATCAACATGGAAATATCTACACCGCTATCTGTATGAACATGGAGATATCTACACCGCTATCTGTACGAACATGGAAATATCTACACCGCTATCTGTATGAACATGCAAGTATCTACACAGCTATCTGTACATCAATGGAAATATCTACACTGCTATCTCTATAAACATGGAAATAACTACACTGCTATCTGTACAAACATGGATATATCTACACCGCCACCTGTATGAACATGGAAATATCTACACTGCCATCCATACGAACATGTAAATATCTACACCGCCATCTGTATGAACATGGAAATATCTACACCGCTAACTGTAGGAACATGGAAATATCTACACCCCTATCTGTACGAACATGGAAATATCTACACCGCTATCTGTATGAACATGCAAATATCTACACAGCTATCTGTATATCAATGGAAATATCTACACAGCTATCTCTATTAACAAGGAAATAACCACACTGCTATCTGTATAAACATGGAAATATCTATACCGCCACCTGTATGAACATGGAAATATCTACACTGCCATCCGTTCAAACATGGAAATATCTACACCGCCATCTGTATGAACATGTAAATATCTTCACGGCCATCTTTATGAACATGGAAATATCTACACCGCTAAATGTATGAACATGGAAATATCTACACCGCCATCTGTATGGACATGGAAATATCTACACCGCTATCTGTATGAACATGGAAATATCTACACCGCCATCTGTATGAACATGTAAATATCTACAACGCCATCTGTATGAACATGGAAATATCTACACCGCTAACTGTATGACCATGGAAATATCTACACCGCTATCTGTATGAACATGGAAATACCTACAACGCTATCTGTATGAACATGGAAATATCTACAGCGCTCTCTGTATGAACATGGAAATATCTACACCGCTATCTGTATGAACATGGAAATATCTACACCACTCTCTGTATGAAATTGCAAATATCTACACAGCTATCTGTATATCAATGGAAATATCCACACTGGTATCTCTATAAACATGGAAATATCTACACTGCTATCTGTATAAACATGGAAATATCTACACCACCATCTCTATGAACATGGAAATATCTAAACCGCCATTTGTATGAACATGGAAATATCTACTCCGCAATCTCTATGAACATGGAAATATCTTCACCGCCATCTGTATGAACATGGAAATATGTACACCGGCATCTGGATGAACATGGAAATATCTACACCGCCATCTGTACGAACATGGACATATCTACACTGACATCTGTATTAAGCTGGAAATATCTACACCGCTATCTTTATAAACATGGAAATACCTGCACCACTATCTGTATAAACATGGAAATATCAGCACCGCTATCTGTATAAACATGGAAATATCTACACCGCTATCTGCATAAACATGGAAATATCCACACCGCTATATGTGTAAACATGGAAATGTACTCACCGCTATCTGTGTAAATATGGAAATATCTACACCGCCATCTGTGTAAACATGAAAATATCTACACCGCCATCTCTATAAACATGGAAGTATCTAAACCGCCATCTGTATGAACATGGAAATATCTACAACGCCATCTCTATAAACGTGGAAATATCTACACCGCTTTCTGTATGAACTTGGAAATATCTACACTGCTATCTGTATAAAATTGGAATTATCTACATCACTATCTCTATAAACATGGAAATATCTACACTGCTATCTGTATAAACATGGAAATATCTACAAAGCTATCTGTATAAACATGGAAATATCTTCACCGCTATCTGTATAAACATGGAAATATCTACAACGCTGTCTCTATAAACTTGGAAATAACTACACTACTATCTCTATAAACATGGAAATATCTAGACCGCCATCTCTTTAAACATGGAAATATCTACACCACCATCTGTATAAAAATGGAAATATCCATACCGCTATCTGCATAAACATGTAAATATCTACACCGCCATCTCTATGGACATGTAAATATCTACACCGCCATCTGTATGAACATGGAAATATCTACACCGCTATCTGTAGGAACATGGAAATACCTATACCGCTATGTGTATGAACATGCAAATATCTACACAGCTATCTGTTTATCAATGGAAATATCTGCACTGCTGTCTCTATAAACATGGAAATAACTACACTGCTATCTGTATAAACATGGAAATATCTACACCGCCATCTCTATGAACATGGAAATATCTACACCGCTATCTATATGAACATGGAAATATCTACACCGCTCTCTGTATGAACATACAAATATCTACAGAGCTATCTGTGTGAACATGGAAATATCTACACCGCTCTCCGTATGAACATGGAAATAACTACACCGCTATCTGTGTGAACATGGAAATATCTACACCGCTCTCTGTATGAACATGGAAATATCTTCACTGCTATCTGTACGAACATGCAAATATCTACACAGCTATCTGTATATCAATGGAAATATCTACACTGCTATCTCTATAAACATGGAAATAACTACACTGCTATCTGTATAAACATGGAAATATCTACACCGCCAACTGTATGAACATGGAAATATCTACACCGCCATCCATATGAATATGGAAATATCTACACCGCCATCTGTATGAACATGTAAATATCTACACCGCCCTCTGTATGAACATGGAAATATCTACACGGCTAACTGTATGAACATGGAAATATCTGCACCGCAATCTGTACGAACATGGAAATATCTAAACCGCCATTTGTATGTACATGGAAATATCTACACCGCTAACTGTATGACCATGGAAATATCTACACCGCTATCTGTATGAACATGGAAATACCTACAACGCTATCTGTATGAACATGGAAATATCTACACTGCTCTCTGTATGAACATGGAAATATCTACACCGCTATCTGTATGAACATGGAAATATCTACACCACTCTCTGTATGAAATTGCAAATATCTACACAGCTATCTGTATATCAATGGAAATATCCACACTGGTATCTCTATAAACATGGAAATATCTACACTGCTATCTGTATAAACATGGAAATATCTACACCACCATCTCTATGAACATGGAAATATCTAAACCGCCATTTGTATGAACATGGAAATATCTACTCCGCCATCTCTATGAACATGGAAATATCTTCACCGCCATCTGTATGAACATGGAAATATGTACACCGGCATCTGGATGAACATGGAAATATCTACACCGCCATCTGTACGAACATGGACATATCTACACTGACATCTGTATTAAGCTGGAAATATCTACACCGCTATCTTTATAAACATGGAAATACCTGCACCACTATCTGTATAAACATGGAAATATCAGCACCGCTATCTGTATAAACATGGAAATATCTACACCGCTATCTGCATAAACATGGAAATATCCACACTGCTATATGTGTAAACATGGAAATGTCCTCACCGCTATCTGTGTAAATATGGAAATATCTACACCGCCATCTGTGTAAACATGAAAATATCTACACCGCCATCGCTATAAACATGGAAGTATCTACACCGCCATCTGTATGAACATGGAAATATCTACAACGCCATCTCTATAAACGTGGAAATATCTACACCGCTTTCTGTATGAACTTGGAAATATCTACACTGCTATCTGTATAAAATTGGAATTATCTACATCACTATCTCTATAAACATGGAAATATCTACACTGCTATCTGTATAAACATGGAAATATCTACAAAGCTATCTGTATAAACATGGAAATATCTTCACCGCTATCTGTATAAACATGGAAATATCTACAACGCTGTCTCTATAAACTTGGAAATAACTACACTACTATCTCTATAAACATGGAAATATCTAGACCGCCATCTCTTTAAACATGGAAATATCTACACCACCATCTGTATAAAAATGGAAATATCCATACCGCTATCTGCATAAACATGTAAATATCTACACCGCCATCTCTATGGACATGTAAATATCTACACCGCCATCTGTATGAACATGGAAATATCTACACCGCTATCTGTATGAACATGGAAATACCTATACCGCTATGTGTATGAACATGCAAATATCTACACAGCTATCTGTTTATCAATGGAAATATCTGCACTGCTGTCTCTATAAACATGGAAATAACTACACTGCTATCTGTATAAACATGGAAATATCTACACCGCCATCTCTATGAACATGGAAATATCTACACCGCTATCTATATGAACATGGAAATATCTACACCGCTCTCTGTATGAACATACAAATATCTACAGAGCTATCTGTGTGAACATGGAAATATCTACACCGCTCTCCATATGAACATGGAAATAACTACACCGCTATCTGTGTGAACATGGAAATATCTACACCGCTCTCTGTATGAACATGGAAATATCTTCACTGCTATCTGTACGAACATGCAAATATCTACACAGCTATCTGTATATCAATGGAAATATCTACACTGCTATCTCTATGAACATGGAAATAACTACACTGCTATCTGTATAAACATGGAAATATCTACACCGCCAACTGTATGAACATGGAAATATCTACACCGCCATCCATATGAATATGGAAATATCTACACCGCCATCTGTATGAACATGTAAATACCTACACCGCCCTCTGTATGAACATGGAAATATCTACACGGCTAACTGTATGAACATGGAAATATCTGCACCGCCATCTGTACGAACATGGAAATATCTACACCGCCATTTGTATGTACATGGAAATATCTACACCGCCATCTCTATGAACATGGAAATATCTGCACCGCCATTTGTATGAACATGGAAATATCTACACCGCCATCTGTATGAACATGGAAATATCTTCACTCCCATCTGTATGAACATGGATATATCTACACCTGCATCAGGATGAACATGGAAATATCTACACCGCTATCTGTATGAACATGCAAATATCTGCCCAACTATCTTTATAAACATGGAAATATCCGCACCACTATCTGTATAAACACGGAAATATCTACACTACTATCTGTATGAACATGGAAATATCTACACCGCTATCTGTATGAACATGCAAATATCTACACAGCTATCTGTATATGAATGGAAATATCTACACTGCTATCTCTATAAACATGGAAATAACTACACTGCAATCTGTATAAACATGGAAATATCTACACTGCCATCTCTATGAACATGTAAATATCTACACCGCCATTTGTATGAACATGGAAATATCCTCACCGCCATCTCTATGAACATGGAAATATCTTCATCGCCATTTGTATGAACATGGAAATATCTACACCGCTATCGGTATAAACATGCAAATATCTACACAGCTATCTGTATATCAATGGAAATATCTACACTGCTATCTCTATAAACACGGAAATAACTACACTACTATCTGTATAAACATGGACATATCTACACCGCCACCTGTATGAACATGGAAATATCTACACTGCCATCCGTACGAACATGGAAATATCTACACCGCCATCTGTATGAACATGTAAATATCTACACCGCCATCTGTATGAACATGGAAATATCTACACCGCTATCTGTATGAACATGGATATATCTTCACCGCCATCTGTATGAACATGGATATATCGACACTGGCATCTGGATGAACATGGAAATATCTACAACGCTATCTGCATGAACATGGAGATATCTACACAGCTATCTGCATATACAGGGAAATATCTACACAGATTTCTCTATAAATATGGAAATAACTACAGCGCTATCTCTATATACTTCGAAATATCTACACCGCCATCTGTATGAACATGGAAATATCTACACCGCCATCTGTACGAACATGGAGATATCTACACCGCCATCTGTATTTAGATGGAAATATCTACACCGCTATCTGTATAAACATGGAAATTTCTGCACCACTATCTGTATAAACATGGAAATATCCGCACCGCTATGTGTATAAACATGGAAATATCTACACCGCTATCTGCATAAACATGGAAATATCCACACCGCTATCTGTTTATACATGGAAATATCTACACCGCAATCTGTGTAAACATGAAAATATCTACACCGCCATCCCTATAAACATGGAAATATCTACACCGCCATCTCTATAAACGTGGAAATATCTACACCGCTTTCTGTATGAACTTGGAAATATCTACACTGCTATCTGTATAAAATTGAAATTATCTACACCCATATCTCTATAAACATTTAAATATCTACACTGTTATCTGTATAAACATGGAAATATCTACACCGCTATCTGTATAAACATGGAAATATCTACACCGCTATCTTTATAAACATGAAAATATCTACAACGCTGTCTCTATAAACTTGGAAATAACTACACCACTATCTCTATAAACATGGAAATATCTAGACCGCCATCTCTATAAACATGGAAATACCTACACCACCATCTGTATAAACATGGAAATATCTATACCGCTATCTGCAAAAACATGGAAATATCTACAGCACCATCTCCAAGAACATGGAAATATCTACACCGCCATCTGTACGAACATGGAAATATCTACACCGCCATCTGTTTGAACATTTAAATACCTACACCGCCATCTGTATGAACATGGAAATATCTACACCGCCATCTGTATGAACATGGAAATATCTACACCGCTAACTGTATGAACATGGAAATATCTACACCGCTATCTGTATGAACATGGAAATATCTACACCGTTATCTCTATCAACATGGAAATATCTACACCGCTATCTGTATGAACATGGAGATATCTACACCGCTATCTGTACGAACATGGAAATATCTACACCGCTATCTGTATGAACATGCAAGTATCTACACAGCTATCTGTACATCAATGGAAATATCTACACTGCTATCTCTATAAACATGGAAATAACTACACTGCTATCTGTACAAACATGGATATATCTACACCGCCACCTGTATGAACATGGAAATATCTACACTGCCATCCATACGAACATGTAAATATCTACACCGCCATCTGTATGAACATGGAAATATCTACACCGCTAACTGTAGGAACATGGAAATATCTACACCCCTATCTGTACGAACATGGAAATATCTACACCGCTATCTGTATGAACATGCAAATATCTACACAGCTATCTGTATATCAATGGAAATATCTACACAGCTATCTCTATTAACAAGGAAATAACCACACTGCTATCTGTATAAACATGGAAATATCTATACCGCCACCTGTATGAACATGGAAATATCTACACTGCCATCCGTTCAAACATGGAAATATCTACACCGCCATCTGTATGAACATGTAAATATCTTCACGGCCATCTTTATGAACATGGAAATATCTACACCGCTAAATGTATGAACATGGAAATATCTACACCGCCATCTGTATGGACATGGAAATATCTACACCGCTATCTGTATGAACATGGAAATATCTACACCGCCATCTGTATGAACATGTAAATATCTACAACGCCATCTGTATGAACATGGAAATATCTACACCGCTAACTGTATGACCATGGAAATATCTACACCGCTATCTGTATGAACATGGAAATACCTACAACGCTATCTGTATGAACATGGAAATATCTACAGCGCTCTCTGTATGAACATGGAAATATCTACACCGCTATCTGTATGAACATGGAAATATCTACACCACTCTCTGTATGAAATTGCAAATATCTACACAGCTATCTGTATATCAATGGAAATATCCACACTGGTATCTCTATAAACATGGAAATATCTACACTGCTATCTGTATAAACATGGAAATATCTACACCACCATCTCTATGAACATGGAAATATCTAAACCGCCATTTGTATGAACATGGAAATATCTACTCCGCAATCTCTATGAACATGGAAATATCTTCACCGCCATCTGTATGAACATGGAAATATGTACACCGGCATCTGGATGAACATGGAAATATCTACACCGCCATCTGTACGAACATGGACATATCTACACTGACATCTGTATTAAGCTGGAAATATCTACACCGCTATCTTTATAAACATGGAAATACCTGCACCACTATCTGTATAAACATGGAAATATCAGCACCGCTATCTGTATAAACATGGAAATATCTACACCGCTATCTGCATAAACATGGAAATATCCACACCGCTATATGTGTAAACATGGAAATGTACTCACCGCTATCTGTGTAAATATGGAAATATCTACACCGCCATCTGTGTAAACATGAAAATATCTACACCGCCATCTCTATAAACATGGAAGTATCTAAACCGCCATCTGTATGAACATGGAAATATCTACAACGCCATCTCTATAAACGTGGAAATATCTACACCGCTTTCTGTATGAACTTGGAAATATCTACACTGCTATCTGTATAAAATTGGAATTATCTACATCACTATCTCTATAAACATGGAAATATCTACACTGCTATCTGTATAAACATGGAAATATCTACAAAGCTATCTGTATAAACATGGAAATATCTTCACCGCTATCTGTATAAACATGGAAATATCTACAACGCTGTCTCTATAAACTTGGAAATAACTACACTACTATCTCTATAAACATGGAAATATCTAGACCGCCATCTCTTTAAACATGGAAATATCTACACCACCATCTGTATAAAAATGGAAATATCCATACCGCTATCTGCATAAACATGTAAATATCTACACCGCCATCTCTATGGACATGTAAATATCTACACCGCCATCTGTATGAACATGGAAATATCTACACCGCTATCTGTAGGAACATGGAAATACCTATACCGCTATGTGTATGAACATGCAAATATCTACACAGCTATCTGTTTATCAATGGAAATATCTGCACTGCTGTCTCTATAAACATGGAAATAACTACACTGCTATCTGTATAAACATGGAAATATCTACACCGCCATCTCTATGAACATGGAAATATCTACACCGCTATCTATATGAACATGGAAATATCTACACCGCTCTCTGTATGAACATACAAATATCTACAGAGCTATCTGTGTGAACATGGAAATATCTACACCGCTCTCCGTATGAACATGGAAATAACTACACCGCTATCTGTGTGAACATGGAAATATCTACACCGCTCTCTGTATGAACATGGAAATATCTTCACTGCTATCTGTACGAACATGCAAATATCTACACAGCTATCTGTATATCAATGGAAATATCTACACTGCTATCTCTATAAACATGGAAATAACTACACTGCTATCTGTATAAACATGGAAATATCTACACCGCCAACTGTATGAACATGGAAATATCTACACCGCCATCCATATGAATATGGAAATATCTACACCGCCATCTGTATGAACATGTAAATATCTACACCGCCCTCTGTATGAACATGGAAATATCTACACGGCTAACTGTATGAACATGGAAATATCTGCACCGCAATCTGTACGAACATGGAAATATCTAAACCGCCATTTGTATGTACATGGAAATATCTACACCGCTAACTGTATGACCATGGAAATATCTACACCGCTATCTGTATGAACATGGAAATACCTACAACGCTATCTGTATGAACATGGAAATATCTACACTGCTCTCTGTATGAACATGGAAATATCTACACCGCTATCTGTATGAACATGGAAATATCTACACCACTCTCTGTATGAAATTGCAAATATCTACACAGCTATCTGTATATCAATGGAAATATCCACACTGGTATCTCTATAAACATGGAAATATCTACACTGCTATCTGTATAAACATGGAAATATCTACACCACCATCTCTATGAACATGGAAATATCTAAACCGCCATTTGTATGAACATGGAAATATCTACTCCGCCATCTCTATGAACATGGAAATATCTTCACCGCCATCTGTATGAACATGGAAATATGTACACCGGCATCTGGATGAACATGGAAATATCTACACCGCCATCTGTACGAACATGGACATATCTACACTGACATCTGTATTAAGCTGGAAATATCTACACCGCTATCTTTATAAACATGGAAATACCTGCACCACTATCTGTATAAACATGGAAATATCAGCACCGCTATCTGTATAAACATGGAAATATCTACACCGCTATCTGCATAAACATGGAAATATCCACACTGCTATATGTGTAAACATGGAAATGTCCTCACCGCTATCTGTGTAAATATGGAAATATCTACACCGCCATCTGTGTAAACATGAAAATATCTACACCGCCATCGCTATAAACATGGAAGTATCTACACCGCCATCTGTATGAACATGGAAATATCTACAACGCCATCTCTATAAACGTGGAAATATCTACACCGCTTTCTGTATGAACTTGGAAATATCTACACTGCTATCTGTATAAAATTGGAATTATCTACATCACTATCTCTATAAACATGGAAATATCTACACTGCTATCTGTATAAACATGGAAATATCTACAAAGCTATCTGTATAAACATGGAAATATCTTCACCGCTATCTGTATAAACATGGAAATATCTACAACGCTGTCTCTATAAACTTGGAAATAACTACACTACTATCTCTATAAACATGGAAATATCTAGACCGCCATCTCTTTAAACATGGAAATATCTACACCACCATCTGTATAAAAATGGAAATATCCATACCGCTATCTGCATAAACATGTAAATATCTACACCGCCATCTCTATGGACATGTAAATATCTACACCGCCATCTGTATGAACATGGAAATATCTACACCGCTATCTGTATGAACATGGAAATACCTATACCGCTATGTGTATGAACATGCAAATATCTACACAGCTATCTGTTTATCAATGGAAATATCTGCACTGCTGTCTCTATAAACATGGAAATAACTACACTGCTATCTGTATAAACATGGAAATATCTACACCGCCATCTCTATGAACATGGAAATATCTACACCGCTATCTATATGAACATGGAAATATCTACACCGCTCTCTGTATGAACATACAAATATCTACAGAGCTATCTGTGTGAACATGGAAATATCTACACCGCTCTCCATATGAACATGGAAATAACTACACCGCTATCTGTGTGAACATGGAAATATCTACACCGCTCTCTGTATGAACATGGAAATATCTTCACTGCTATCTGTACGAACATGCAAATATCTACACAGCTATCTGTATATCAATGGAAATATCTACACTGCTATCTCTATGAACATGGAAATAACTACACTGCTATCTGTATAAACATGGAAATATCTACACCGCCAACTGTATGAACATGGAAATATCTACACCGCCATCCATATGAATATGGAAATATCTACACCGCCATCTGTATGAACATGTAAATACCTACACCGCCCTCTGTATGAACATGGAAATATCTACACGGCTAACTGTATGAACATGGAAATATCTGCACCGCCATCTGTACGAACATGGAAATATCTACACCGCCATTTGTATGTACATGGAAATATCTACACCGCCATCTCTATGAACATGGAAATATCTGCACCGCCATTTGTATGAACATGGAAATATCTACACCGCCATCTGTATGAACATGGAAATATCTTCACTCCCATCTGTATGAACATGGATATATCTACACCTGCATCAGGATGAACATGGAAATATCTACACCGCTATCTGTATGAACATGCAAATATCTGCCCAACTATCTTTATAAACATGGAAATATCCGCACCACTATCTGTATAAACACGGAAATATCTACACTACTATCTGTATGAACATGGAAATATCTACACCGCTATCTGTATGAACATGCAAATATCTACACAGCTATCTGTATATGAATGGAAATATCTACACTGCTATCTCTATAAACATGGAAATAACTACACTGCAATCTGTATAAACATGGAAATATCTACACCGCCACCTGTGTGAACATGGAAATATCTACACTGCCATCTGTATGAACATGGAAATATCTACACCGCCGTTTGTATGAACATGGTAATATCTACACCGCTAACTGTAAGAACATGGAAATACCTACACCGCTATCTGTATGAACATGGAAATATCCACACCGCTATTTGTATAAACATGGAAATATCTACAAAGCTCTCTGTATGAACATGGAAATATCTACACCGCTATCTGTATGAACATGGAAATATCTACACCGCTATCTGTATGAACATGCAAATATCTACACCGGCATCTGGATGAACATGGAAATATCTAAACCGCTATCTGCATGAACATGGAAATATCTACACAGCTATCTGCATATACATGGAAATATCTACACAGATTTCTCTATAAATATGGAAATAACTACAGCGCTATCTCTATAAACTTCGAAATATCTACACCGCCATCTGAATGAACATGGAAATATCTACACCGCCATCTGTACGAACATGGACATATCTACACCGACATCTGTATTAAGATGGAAATATCTACACTGCTATCTTTATAAACATGGAAATATCTGCACCACTATCTGTATAAACATGAAAATACCCGCACCGCTATCTGCATAAACATGGAAATATCTACACCGCTATCTGCATAAACATGGAAATATCCACCCCGCTAACTGTGTAAACATTGAAATGTCTACACCACTATCTGTGTAAATATGGAAATATCTACACCGCCATCTGTGTAAACATGAAAATATCTACATCGCCATCTCTATAAACATGGAAAATCTACACCGCCATCTGTATGAACATGGAAATATCTACAACGTCATCTGTATGAACATGGATATATCTACACCGGCATCTGGATGAACATGGAAATATCTACACCGCTATCTGCATGAACATGGAAATATCTACACAGCTATCTGCATATACATGGAAATATCTACACAGATTTGTATATAAATATGGAAATAACTACAGCGCTATCTCTATAAACTTCGAAATATCTACACCGCCATCTGTATGAACATGCAAATATCTACACCGCCATCTGTACTAACTTGGACATATCTACACCGACATCTGTATTAAGATGGAAATATCTACACTGCTATCTTTATAAACATGGAAATATCTGCACCACTATCTGTATAAACATGAAAATACCCGCACCGCTATCTGTATAAACATGGAAATATCTACACCGCTATCTGCATAAACATGGAAATATCCGCACCGCTATCTGTATAAACATGGAAATATCTACACTGCTATCTGCATAAACATGGAAATATCCACACCGCTATCTGTGTAAACATGGAAATGTCTACACCGCTATCTGTGTAAACAGGGAAATATCTACACCGCCATCTGTGTAAACATGAAAATATCTACACCGCCATCCCTCTAAACATGGAAATATTTACACCGCCATCTGTATGAATATGGAAATATCTACACCGCCATCTCTATAAACGTGGAAATATCTACACCGCAATCTGTATGAACTTGGAAATATCTACACTGCTCTCTGTATAAAATTGAAATTATCTACACCATTATCTCTATAAACATGGAAATATCTACACTTCTATCTGTATAAACATGGAAATATCTAAACCGCTATCTGTATAAACATGGAAATATCTTCACCGCTATCTGTATAAACATGGAAATATCTACAATGCTGTCTCTATAAACTTGGAAATAACTACACCACTATCTCTGTAAACATGGAAATATCTAGACCGCCATCTCTATAAACATGGAAATATCTACAACACCATCTGTATAAACATGGAAATATCTATACCGCTATCTGCATAAACATGGAATTATCTACACCGCCATCTCTATGAACATGGAAATATCTACACCGCCATCTGTACGAACATGGAAATATCTATACCGCCCTCTGTATGAAAAAGTAAATATCTACACCGCCATCTGTATGAACATGGAAATATCTACACCGCTAACTGTATGAACATGGAAATATCTACACCGCTGTCTGTATGAACATGGAAATATCTACACCGTTATCTGTATGAACATAGAAATATCTACACCGCTATCTGTATGAACATGGAAATAGCTACACCGCTATCTGTACAAACATGGAAATATCTACACCGCTATCTGTATGAACATGCAAATATCTACACAGCTATCTATATATCAATGGAAATATCTACACCGCTATCTCTATTAACATGGAAATAACTACACTGCTATCTGTATAAACATGGAAATATCTACACCGCCACCTGTATGAAGATGGAAATATCTACACTGCCATCCGTACAAACATGGAAATATCTACACCGCCATCTGTATGAACATGTAAATATCTTCACCGCCATCTGTATGAACATGGAAATATCTACACCGCTAAATGTACGAACATGGAAATGTCTACACCGCTATTGGTATGAACATGGAAATATCTACACCGCTATCTGTATGATCATGGAAATATCTACTCCGCTATCTGTATTAACATGGAAATATCTACACTGCTATCTGTATGAACATGGAAATATCTACACCGCTCTCTGTATGAACATGGAAATATCTACACCGCTATCTGTATGAACATGGAAATATCTACACCGCTATCTATATGAACATGCAAATATCTACACAGCTATCTGTATATCAATGGAAATATCCAGACTGGTATCTCTATAAACTTGGAAATAACTACACTGCTATCTGTAAAAACATGGAAATATCTACACCGCCATCTCTATGAACATGGAAATATCTACACCGCCATTTGTATGAACCTGGAAATATCTACACCGCCAGCTCTATGAACATGGAAATATCTACACCGCCATTTGTATGAACATGGAAATACCTACACCGCCATCTGTATGAGCATGGAACTATCTTCACCGCCATATGTATGAACATGGATATATGTACACCGGCATCTGGATGAACATGGAAATATCTAAACCGTAATCTGCATGAACATGGAAATATCTACACAGCTATTTGAATATACATGGAAATATCTACACCGATTTCTCAATAAATATGGAAATAACTACCTCGCTATCTCTATAAACTTCGAAATATCTACACCGCCATCCGTATGAACATGGAAATATCTACACCGCCATCTGTATGATCATGGACATATCTACACCTCCATCTGTATTAAGATGGAAATATCTACAGCGCTATCTGTATAAACATGGAAATATCTGCCCAACTATCTGTATAAACATGGAAATATCCGCACCGCTATCAGAATAAACATGGAAAAATCCGCACCGCTATCCGTATAAACATGGAAATATCTACAATGCTATCTGCATAAACATGGAAATATCCACACCACAATCTGTGTAAACATGGAAATATCTACACCGCTATCTGTGTAAACATGGAAATATCTACACCGCCATCTGTGTAAACATGAAAATATCTACACCGCCATCCCTATAAACATGGAAATATCTACACCGTCCTCTGTATGAACATGGAAATATCTACACCGCCATCTCTATAAACGTGGAAATATCTACACCGCTATCTGTATGAACTTGGAAATATCTACACTGCTCTCTGTATGAAATTGAAATTATCTACAACACTATCTCTATAAACATGGAAATATCTACACTGCTGTCTCTATAAACATGGAAATATCTACACCGCTATCTGTATAAACATGGAAATATCTACAACGCTGTCTCTATAAACTTGGAAATAACTACACCACTATCTCTATAAACATGGAAATATCTACACCACCATCTGTATAAACATGGAAATATCTATACCGCTCTCTGCATAAACATGGAAATATCTACACTGCCATCTCTATGAACATGGAAATATCTACACTGCCATCTGTACGAACATGGAAATATCTATACCGCCATCTGTATGAACATTTAAATATCTACACCGCCATCTGTATGAACATGGAAATATCTACACCGCAAACTGTATGAACATGGAAATATCTACACTGCTATCTGTATGAACATGGAAATATCTACACCGTTATCTGTATGAACATGCAAATATCTACACAGCTATCTGTATATCAATGGAAATATCTACACAGCTGTCTCTATAAACATGGAAATAACTACACTGCTATCAGTATAAACATGGAAATATCTACACCGCCACCTGTATGAACATGGAAATATCTACACTGCCATCCGTACTAACATGGAAATATCTACACTGCCATGTGTATGAACATGTAAATATCTACACCGCCATCTATATGAACATGGAAATATCTACACCGCTAACTGTATGGACATGGAAATATCTACACCGGTATCTGCATAAACATGGAAATATCCCCTCCGCTATCTGTGTAAACATGGAAATGTCTACACCGCTATCTGTGTAAACATGGAAATATCTACACCGCCATCTGTGTAAACATGAAAATATCTACACCGCCATCCCCTTAAACATGGAAATATCTACACCGCCATCTGTATGAACATGGAAATATCTACACCGCCATCTCTATAAACGTGGAAATATCTACACCGCTATCTGTATGAACTTGGAAATATCTACACTGCTCTCTGTATAAAATTGAAATTATCTAAAACACTATCTCTATAAACATGGAAATATCTACACTGCTATCTGTATAAACATGGAAATAACTACACTGCTATCTGTATAAACATGGAAATATCTACACAGCCACCTGTATGAACATGGAAATATCTACACCGGCATCTGTTTGAACATGGAAATATCTACACCGCCATCTCTATAAACGTGGATATATCTACACCGCTATCTGTATCAACTTGGACATATCTACAGTGCTATCTGTATAAAATTGGAATTATCTGCACCACTATCTCTTTAAACATGGAAATATCTCACCGCTATCTGTATAAAATGGAAATATCTACACCGCTATCTGTATAAACATGGAAATAACTTCACCGCTATCTGTATAAACATGGAAATATCTACAACGCTGTCTCTATAAACGTGGAAATAACTACACCAGTATCTCTATAAACATGGAAATATCTAGACTGCCATCTCTATAAACATGGAAATATCTACACCACCATCTGTATAAACATGGAAATATCTATACCGCTATCTGCATAAACATGGAAATATCTACACCGCCATCTCTATGAACATGGAAGTATCTACACCGCCATCTGTACGAACATGGAAATAGCTACACCGCCATCTGTATAAACATGGAAATATCTACACTGCTAACTGTATGAACAAGGAAATATCTGCAACGCTATCTGTATGAACATGGAAATATCTACACCGCTATCTGCATGAACATGGAAATATCTACACTGCTATCTGTATGAACATGGAAATATCTACACCGCTATCTGTATGAACATGGAAATATCTACACCCGTATCTGTAGGAACAAGCAAATATCTACACAGCTATCTGTCTTTCAATGGAAATATCACCAATGCTATCTCTATAAACATGGAAGTAACTACACTGCTATCTGTATAAACATGGAAATATCTACACCGCCATCTCTATGAACATGGAAATATCTACACCGCCATTAGTATGAACATGGAAATATCTACACCGCCATCTCTATAAACGTGGAAATATCTACACCGCTATCTGTATGAATTTGGAAATATCTACAATGCTATCTGTATAAAATTGGAATTATCTACACCACTATCTCTATAAACATGGAAATATCTACACCGCTATCTGTATAAACATGGAAATATCTACACCGCTATCTGTATAAACATGGAAATATCTTCACCGCTATCTGTATAAACATGGAAATATCTACACTGCTATCTATAAAACATGGAAATATCTTAACCGCTCTCTGTATAAACATGGAAATATCTACAACGCTGTCTCTATAAACTTGGAAATAACTACACCACTATCTCTATAAACATGGAAATATCCACACCACCATCTGTATAAACATGGAAATATCTATACCGCTATCTGCATAAACATGGAAATATCTACACAGCCATCTCTATGAACATGGAAATATCTACACCGCCATCTGTACGAAATATGGAAATATCTACACCGCCATCTGAATGAACATGTAAATATCTACACGGCCATCTGTATGAACATGGAAATATCTACACCGCTAACTGTATGAACATGGAAATATCTACACCACTATCTGTATGAACATGGAAATATCTACACCGTTATATGTATGAACATGGAAATATCTACACCGCTATCTGTATGAACATGGAAATATCTACACCGCTATATGTACGAACATGGAAATATCTACACCGCTATCTGTATGAACATGCAAATATCTACACAGCTATCTGTATATCAATGGAAATATCTACACTGCTATCTCTACAAACATGGAAATAACTTCACTGCTATCTGTATAAACATGGAAATATCTACACCGCCACCTGTATGAACATGGAAATAACTACACTGCCATCCGTACGAACATGGAAATATCTGCACCGCCATCTGTATGAACATGGGAATATCTACACCGCTATCTGTATGATCATGCAAATATCTACAAAGCTATCTGTATATCAATGGAAATATCTACAATGCTATCTCTATAAACATGGAAATAACTACACCGCCATCTCTATGAACATGGAAATATCTACACTGCCATTTGTATGAACCTGGAAATATCTACACCGCCATCTCTATGAACATGGATATACCTACACCGGCATCTGGATGAAGATGGAAATACCTACACCGCTATCTGCATGAACATGGAAATATCTACACAGCTATCTGCATATACATGGAAATAACTACACAGATTTCTCTATAAATATGGAAATAATTATAGCGCTATCTCTATAAACTTCGAAATATCTACACCGCCATCTGTATGAACATGGAAATACCTACACCGCCATCTGTACGAACATGGACATATCTACACCACCATCTGTATTAAGATGAAATATCTACACCGCTATCTGTATAAACAAGGAAATATCTGCCCAACTATCTGTATAAACATGGAAATATCCGCACCGCTATCGGTATAAACATGGAAATATCTACACCGCTATCTGTATGAATTTGGAAATATCTACAAAGCTATCTGTATAAAATTGGAATTATCTACACCACTATCTCTATAAACATGGAAATATCTACACTGCTATCTGTATAAACATGGAAATATCTACACCGCTATCTGTATAAACATGGAAATATCTTCACCGCTATCTGTATAAACATGGAAATATCTACAACGCTGTCTCTATAAACTTGGAAATAACTACACCACTATCTCTTTAAACATGGAAATATCTAGACCGCCATCTCTATAAACATGGAAATATCTACACCACCATCTGAATAAACATGGAAATATCTATACCGCTATCTGCATAAACATGGAAATATTTACACTGCCATCTCTATGAACATGGAAATATTTACACCGCCATCTGTACGAACATGGAAATATCTACACCGCCATCTGTATGAACATGGAAATATCTACACTGCCATCTGTATGAACATGCAAATATCTATAACGCTATCTGCATAAACATGGAAATATCTACACTGCCATCTGTACGAACATGGAAATATCTACCCTGCCGTCTGTATGAACATGGAAATATCTACACCGCCATCTGTATGAACATGTAAATATCTACACCGCCATCTGTATGAACATGGAAATATCTACACCGCTAACTGTATGGACATGGAAATATCTACACCGCGATTGGTATGAACATAGAAATATCTACACCGCTATCTGCATGAACATGGAAACATCTACACCGCTATCTGTATGAACATGGAAATATCTACACCGCTATCTGTATGGACATGGAAATATCTACACCGCTAGCTGTATGAACATGCAAATATCTACACAGCTATCTGTATGAAATTGAAATTATCTACACCACTATCTCCATAAACATGGAAATAACTACACTGCTATCTGTATAAACATGGAAATATCTACACTGCCATCTCTATGAACATGTAAATATCTACACCGCCATTTGTATGAACATGGAAATATCCTCACAGCCATCTCTATGAACTTGGAAATATCTTCATCGCCATTTGTATGAACATGGAAATATCTACACCGCCATCTGTATGAACGTGGATATATCTTCACCGCCATGTGTATGAACATGGATATATCTACACCGGCATCTGGATGAACATGGAAAGATCTACACCGCTATCTGCATGAACATGGAAATATCTACACAGCTATCTGCATATACATGGAAATATCTACACAGATTTCTCTATAAATATGGAAATAACTACAGCGCTATCTCTATAAACTTCGAAATATCTACATCGCCATCTGTATGAACATGGAAATATCTACACTGCCATCTGTACGAACATGGACATATGTACACCGCCATCTGTATTTAGATGGAAATATCTACACCGCTATCTGTATAAACATGGAAATATCTGCCCATCTGTATAAACATGGAAATATCCGCACCGCTATCTGTATAAACATGGAAATATCTACACCGCTATCTGCAGAAACATGGAAATATCCACACCGCTATCTGTGTAAACATGGAAATGTCTACACCGCTACCTGTGTAAACATGGAAATATCTACACCGCCATCTGTGTAAACATGAAAATATCTACACCGCCTTCTCTATAAACATGGAAATATCTACACCGCCATCTGTATGAACATGGAAATATCTACACCGCCATCACTATAAACGTAGAAATATCTACACCGCTATCTGTATGAACTTGGAAATATCTACACTGCTATCTGTATAAAATTGAAATTATCTACACCACTATCTCTATAAACATGGAAATATCTACACTGTTATCTGTATAAACATGGAAATATCTACACCGCTATCTGTATAAACATGGAAATATCTTCACCGCTATCTGTATAAACATGGAAATATCTACAACGCTGTCTCTATAAACTTGGAAATTACTACACCTCTATCTCTATAAACATGGAAATATCTAGACCGCCATCTCAATAAACATGGAAATATCTACACCACCATCTGTATAAACATGGAAATATCTATATCGCTATCTGCATAAACATGGAAATATGTGCACCGCCATCTCTATGAACATGGAAATATCTACACCGCCATCTGTACGAACATGGAAATATCTACACTGCCATCTGTATGAACACGTAAATATCTACACCGCCATCTGTATGAGCATGGAAATACCTAAACCGCTAACTGTATGAACATGGAAATATCTACACCGCTTTCAGTATGAACATGGAAATATCTACACCGTTATCTGAATGAACATGGAAATATCTACACCGTTATCTGTATGAACATGGAAATATCTACACCGCTATCTGTATGAACATGGAAATATCTACACCGCTATCTGTATAAACATGGAAATATCTTCACCGCTATCTGTATAAACATGGAAATATCTACAACGCTGTCTCTATAAACTTGGAAATAACTACACCACTATCTCTTTAAACTGAAAACATCTAGACCGCCATCTCTATAAACATGGAAATATCTACACCACCATCTGTATAAACATGGAAATATCTATACCGCTATCTGCATAAACATGGAAATATCTACACTGCCATCTCTATGAACATGGAAATATTTACACCGCCATCTGTACGAACATGGAAATATCTACACCGCCATCTGTATGAACATGGAAATATCTACACTGCCATCTGTATGAACATGGAAATATCTATAACGCTATCTGCATAAACATGGAAATATCTACACCGCCATCTGTACGAACATGGAAATATCTACCCTGCCGTCTGTATGAACATGGAAATATCTACACCGCCATCTGTATGAACATGTAAATATCTACACCGCCATCTGTATGAACATGGAAATATCTACACCGCTAACTGGACATGGAAATATCTACACCGCGATTGGTATGAACATAGAAATATCTACACCGCTATCTGCATGAACATGGAAACATCTACACCGCTATCTGTATGAACATGGAAATATCTACACCGCTATCTGTATGAACATGGAAATATCTACACCGCTAGCTGTATGAACATGCAAATATCTACACAGCTATCTGTATGAAATTGAAATTATCTACACCACTATCTCTATAAACATGGAAATAACTACACTGCTATCTGTATAAACATGGAAATATCTACACTGCCATCTCTATGAACATGTAAATATCTACACCGCCATTTGTATGAACATGGAAATATCCTCACCGCCATCTCTATGAACATGGAAATATCTTCATCGCCATTTGTATGAACATGGAAATATCTACACCGCTATCGGTATAAACATGCAAATATCTACACAGCTATCTGTATATCAATGGAAATATCTACACTGCTATCTCTATAAACACGGAAATAACTACACTACTATCTGTATAAACATGGACATATCTACACCGCCACCTGTATGAACATGGAAATATCTACACTGCCATCCGTACGAACATGGAAATATCTACACCGCCATCTGTATGAACATGTAAATATCTACACCGCCATCTGTATGAACATGGAAATATCTACACCGCTATCTGTATGAACATGGATATATCTTCACCGCCATCTGTATGAACATGGATATATCGACACTGGCATCTGGATGAACATGGAAATATCTACAACGCTATCTGCATGAACATGGAGATATCTACACAGCTATCTGCATATACATGGAAATATCTACACAGATTTCTCTATAAATATGGAAATAACTACAGCGCTATCTCTATAAACTTCGAAATATCTACACCGCCATCTGTATGAACATGGAAATATCTACACCGCCATCTGTACGAACATGGAGATATCTACACCGCCATCTGTATTTAGATGGAAATATCTACACCGCTATCTGTATAAACATGGAAATTTCTGCACCACTATCTGTATAAACATGGAAATATCCGCACCGCTATCTGTATAAACATGGAAATATCTACACCGCTATCTGCATAAACATGGAAATATCCACACCGCTATCTGTTTATACATGGAAATATCTACACCGCAATCTGTGTAAACATGAAAATATCTACACCGCCATCCCTATAAACATGGAAATATCTACACCGCCATCTCTATAAACGTGGAAATATCTACACCGCTTTCTGTATGAACTTGGAAATATCTACACTGCTATCTGTATAAAATTGAAATTATCTACACCCATATCTCTATAAACATTTAAATATCTACACTGTTATCTGTATAAACATGGAAATATCTACACCGCTATCTGTATAAACATGGAAATATCTTCACCGCTATCTGTATAAACATGAAAATATCTACAACGCTGTCTCTATAAACTTGGAAATAACTACACCACTATCTCTATAAACATGGAAATATCTAGACCGCCATCTCTATAAACATGGAAATACCTACAACACCATCTGTATAAACATGGAAATATCTATACCGCTATCTGCAAAAACATGGAAATATCTACAGCACCATCTCCATGAACATGGAAATATCTACACCGCCATCTGTACGAACATGGAAATATCTACACCGCCATCTGTTTGAACATGTAAATACCTACACCGCCATCTGTATGAACATGGAAATATCTACACCGCCATCTGTATGAACATGGAAATATCTACACCGCTAACTGTATGAACATGGAAATATCTACACCGCTATCTGTATGAACATGGAAATATCTACACCGTTATCTCTATCAACATGGAAATATCTACACCGCTATCTGTATGAACATGGAGATATCTACACCGCTATCTGTACGAACATGGAAATATCTACACCGCTATCTGTATGAACATGCAAGTATCTACACAGCTATCTGTACATCAATGGAAATATCTACACTGCTATCTCTATAAACATGGAAATAACTACACTGCTATCTGTACAAACATGGATATATCTACACCGCCACCTGTATGAACATGGAAATATCTACACTGCCATCCATACGAACATGTAAATATCTACACCGCCATCTGTATGAACATGGAAATATCTACACCGCTAACTGTAGGAACATGGAAATATCTACACCCCTATCTGTACGAACATGGAAATATCTACACCGCTATCTGTATGAACATGCAAATATCTACACAGCTATCTGTATATCAATGGAAATATCTACACAGCTATCTCTATTAACAAGGAAATAACCACACTGCTATCTGTATAAACATGGAAATATCTATACCGCCACCTGTATGAACATGGAAATATCTACACTGCCATCCGTTCAAACATGGAAATATCTACACCGCCATCTGTATGAACATGTAAATATCTTCACGGCCATCTGTATGAACATGGAAATATCTACACCGCTAAATGTATGAACATGGAAATATCTACACCGCCATCTGTATGGACATGGAAATATCTACACCGCTATCTGTATGAACATGGAAATATCTACACCGCCATCTGTATGAACATGTAAATATCTACAACGCCATCTGTATGAACATGGAAATATCTACACCGCTAACTGTATGACCATGGAAATATCTACACCGCTATCTGTATGAACATGGAAATACCTACAACGCTATCTGTATGAACATGGAAATATCTACAGCGCTCTCTGTATGAACATGGAAATATCTACACCGCTATCTGTATGAACATGGAAATATCTACACCACTCTCTGTATGAAATTGCAAATATCTACACAGCTATCTGTATATCAATGGAAATATCCACACTGGTATCTCTATAAACATGGAAATATCTACACTGCTATCTGTATAAACATGGAAATATCTACACCACCATCTCTATGAACATGGAAATATCTAAACCGCCATTTGTATGAACATGGAAATATCTACTCCGCAATCTCTATGAACATGGAAATATCTTCACCGCCATCTGTATGAACATGGAAATATGTACACCGGCATCTGGATGAACATGGAAATATCTACACCGCCATCTGTACGAACATGGACATATCTACACTGACATCTGTATTAAGCTGGAAATATCTACACCGCTATCTTTATAAACATGGAAATACCTGCACCACTATCTGTATAAACATGGAAATATCAGCACCGCTATCTGTATAAACATGGAAATATCTACACCGCTATCTGCATAAACATGGAAATATCCACACCGCTATATGTGTAAACATGGAAATGTACTCACCGCTATCTGTGTAAATATGGAAATATCTACACCGCCATCTGTGTAAACATGAAAATATCTACACCGCCATCTCTATAAACATGGAAGTATCTAAACCGCCATCTGTATGAACATGGAAATATCTACAACGCCATCTCTATAAACGTGGAAATATCTACACCGCTTTCTGTATGAACTTGGAAATATCTACACTGCTATCTGTATAAAATTGGAATTATCTACATCACTATCTCTATAAACATGGAAATATCTACACTGCTATCTGTATAAACATGGAAATATCTACAAAGCTATCTGTATAAACATGGAAATATCTTCACCGCTATCTGTATAAACATGGAAATATCTACAACGCTGTCTCTATAAACTTGGAAATAACTACACTACTATCTCTATAAACATGGAAATATCTAGACCGCCATCTCTTTAAACATGGAAATATCTACACCACCATCTGTATAAAAATGGAAATATCCATACCGCTATCTGCATAAACATGTAAATATCTACACCGCCATCTCTATGGACATGTAAATATCTACACCGCCATCTGTATGAACATGGAAATATCTACACCGCTATCTGTAGGAACATGGAAATACCTATACCGCTATGTGTATGAACATGCAAATATCTACACAGCTATCTGTTTATCAATGGAAATATCTGCACTGCTGTCTCTATAAACATGGAAATAACTACACTGCTATCTGTATAAACATGGAAATATCTACACCGCCATCTCTATGAACATGGAAATATCTACACCGCTATCTATATGAACATGGAAATATCTACACCGCTCTCTGTATGAACATACAAATATCTACAGAGCTATCTGTGTGAACATGGAAATATCTACACCGCTCTCCGTATGAACATGGAAATAACTACACCGCTATCTGTGTGAACATGGAAATATCTACACCGCTCTCTGTATGAACATGGAAATATCTTCACTGCTATCTGTACGAACATGCAAATATCTACACAGCTATCTGTATATCAATGGAAATATCTACACTGCTATCTCTATAAACATGGAAATAACTACACTGCTATCTGTATAAACATGGAAATATCTACACCGCCAACTGTATGAACATGGAAATATCTACACCGCCATCCATATGAATATGGAAATATCTACACCGCCATCTGTATGAACATGTAAATATCTACACCGCCCTCTGTATGAACATGGAAATATCTACACGGCTAACTGTATGAACATGGAAATATCTGCACCGCAATCTGTACGAACATGGAAATATCTAAACCGCCATTTGTATGTACATGGAAATATCTACACCGCTAACTGTATGACCATGGAAATATCTACACCGCTATCTGTATGAACATGGAAATACCTACAACGCTATCTGTATGAACATGGAAATATCTACACTGCTCTCTGTATGAACATGGAAATATCTACACCGCTATCTGTATGAACATGGAAATATCTACACCACTCTCTGTATGAAATTGCAAATATCTACACAGCTATCTGTATATCAATGGAAATATCCACACTGGTATCTCTATAAACATGGAAATATCTACACTGCTATCTGTATAAACATGGAAATATCTACACCACCATCTCTATGAACATGGAAATATCTAAACCGCCATTTGTATGAACATGGAAATATCTACTCCGCCATCTCTATGAACATGGAAATATCTTCACCGCCATCTGTATGAACATGGAAATATGTACACCGGCATCTGGATGAACATGGAAATATCTACACCGCCATCTGTACGAACATGGACATATCTACACTGACATCTGTATTAAGCTGGAAATATCTACACCGCTATCTTTATAAACATGGAAATACCTGCACCACTATCTGTATAAACATGGAAATATCAGCACCGCTATCTGTATAAACATGGAAATATCTACACCGCTATCTGCATAAACATGGAAATATCCACACTGCTATATGTGTAAACATGGAAATGTCCTCACCGCTATCTGTGTAAATATGGAAATATCTACACCGCCATCTGTGTAAACATGAAAATATCTACACCGCCATCGCTATAAACATGGAAGTATCTACACCGCCATCTGTATGAACATGGAAATATCTACAACGCCATCTCTATAAACGTGGAAATATCTACACCGCTTTCTGTATGAACTTGGAAATATCTACACTGCTATCTGTATAAAATTGGAATTATCTACATCACTATCTCTATAAACATGGAAATATCTACACTGCTATCTGTATAAACATGGAAATATCTACAAAGCTATCTGTATAAACATGGAAATATCTTCACCGCTATCTGTATAAACATGGAAATATCTACAACGCTGTCTCTATAAACTTGGAAATAACTACACTACTATCTCTATAAACATGGAAATATCTAGACCGCCATCTCTTTAAACATGGAAATATCTACACCACCATCTGTATAAAAATGGAAATATCCATACCGCTATCTGCATAAACATGTAAATATCTACACCGCCATCTCTATGGACATGTAAATATCTACACCGCCATCTGTATGAACATGGAAATATCTACACCGCTATCTGTATGAACATGGAAATACCTATACCGCTATGTGTATGAACATGCAAATATCTACACAGCTATCTGTTTATCAATGGAAATATCTGCACTGCTGTCTCTATAAACATGGAAATAACTACACTGCTATCTGTATAAACATGGAAATATCTACACCGCCATCTCTATGAACATGGAAATATCTACACCGCTATCTATATGAACATGGAAATATCTACACCGCTCTCTGTATGAACATACAAATATCTACAGAGCTATCTGTGTGAACATGGAAATATCTACACCGCTCTCCATATGAACATGGAAATAACTACACCGCTATCTGTGTGAACATGGAAATATCTACACCGCTCTCTGTATGAACATGGAAATATCTTCACTGCTATCTGTACGAACATGCAAATATCTACACAGCTATCTGTATATCAATGGAAATATCTACACTGCTATCTCTATGAACATGGAAATAACTACACTGCTATCTGTATAAACATGGAAATATCTACACCGCCAACTGTATGAACATGGAAATATCTACACCGCCATCCATATGAATATGGAAATATCTACACCGCCATCTGTATGAACATGTAAATACCTACACCGCCCTCTGTATGAACATGGAAATATCTACACGGCTAACTGTATGAACATGGAAATATCTGCACCGCCATCTGTACGAACATGGAAATATCTACACCGCCATTTGTATGTACATGGAAATATCTACACCGCCATCTCTATGAACATGGAAATATCTGCACCGCCATTTGTATGAACATGGAAATATCTACACCGCCATCTGTATGAACATGGAAATATCTTCACTCCCATCTGTATGAACATGGATATATCTACACCTGCATCAGGATGAACATGGAAATATCTACACCGCTATCTGTATGAACATGCAAATATCTGCCCAACTATCTTTATAAACATGGAAATATCCGCACCACTATCTGTATAAACACGGAAATATCTACACTACTATCTGTATGAACATGGAAATATCTACACCGCTATCTGTATGAACATGCAAATATCTACACAGCTATCTGTATATGAATGGAAATATCTACACTGCTATCTCTATAAACATGGAAATAACTACACTGCAATCTGTATAAACATGGAAATATCTACACCGCCACCTGTGTGAACATGGAAATATCTACACTGCCATCTGTATGAACATGGAAATATCTACACCGCCGTTTGTATGAACATGGTAATATCTACACCGCTAACTGTAAGAACATGGAAATACCTACACCGCTATCTGTATGAACATGGAAATATCCACACCGCTATTTGTATAAACATGGAAATATCTACAAAGCTCTCTGTATGAACATGGAAATATCTACACCGCTATCTGTATGAACATGGAAATATCTACACCGCTATCTGTATGAACATGCAAATATCTACACCGGCATCTGGATGAACATGGAAATATCTAAACCGCTATCTGCATGAACATGGAAATATCTACACAGCTATCTGCATATACATGGAAATATCTACACAGATTTCTCTATAAATATGGAAATAACTACAGCGCTATCTCTATAAACTTCGAAATATCTACACCGCCATCTGAATGAACATGGAAATATCTACACCGCCATCTGTACGAACATGGACATATCTACACCGACATCTGTATTAAGATGGAAATATCTACACTGCTATCTTTATAAACATGGAAATATCTGCACCACTATCTGTATAAACATGAAAATACCCGCACCGCTATCTGCATAAACATGGAAATATCTACACCGCTATCTGCATAAACATGGAAATATCCACCCCGCTAACTGTGTAAACATTGAAATGTCTACACCACTATCTGTGTAAATATGGAAATATCTACACCGCCATCTGTGTAAACATGAAAATATCTACATCGCCATCTCTATAAACATGGAAAATCTACACCGCCATCTGTATGAACATGGAAATATCTACAACGTCATCTGTATGAACATGGATATATCTACACCGGCATCTGGATGAACATGGAAATATCTACACCGCTATCTGCATGAACATGGAAATATCTACACAGCTATCTGCATATACATGGAAATATCTACACAGATTTGTATATAAATATGGAAATAACTACAGCGCTATCTCTATAAACTTCGAAATATCTACACCGCCATCTGTATGAACATGCAAATATCTACACCGCCATCTGTACTAACTTGGACATATCTACACCGACATCTGTATTAAGATGGAAATATCTACACTGCTATCTTTATAAACATGGAAATATCTGCACCACTATCTGTATAAACATGAAAATACCCGCACCGCTATCTGTATAAACATGGAAATATCTACACCGCTATCTGCATAAACATGGAAATATCCGCACCGCTATCTGTATAAACATGGAAATATCTACACTGCTATCTGCATAAACATGGAAATATCCACACCGCTATCTGTGTAAACATGGAAATGTCTACACCGCTATCTGTGTAAACAGGGAAATATCTACACCGCCATCTGTGTAAACATGAAAATATCTACACCGCCATCCCTCTAAACATGGAAATATTTACACCGCCATCTGTATGAATATGGAAATATCTACACCGCCATCTCTATAAACGTGGAAATATCTACACCGCAATCTGTATGAACTTGGAAATATCTACACTGCTCTCTGTATAAAATTGAAATTATCTACACCATTATCTCTATAAACATGGAAATATCTACACTTCTATCTGTATAAACATGGAAATATCTAAACCGCTATCTGTATAAACATGGAAATATCTTCACCGCTATCTGTATAAACATGGAAATATCTACAATGCTGTCTCTATAAACTTGGAAATAACTACACCACTATCTCTGTAAACATGGAAATATCTAGACCGCCATCTCTATAAACATGGAAATATCTACAACACCATCTGTATAAACATGGAAATATCTATACCGCTATCTGCATAAACATGGAATTATCTACACCGCCATCTCTATGAACATGGAAATATCTACACCGCCATCTGTACGAACATGGAAATATCTATACCGCCCTCTGTATGAAAAAGTAAATATCTACACCGCCATCTGTATGAACATGGAAATATCTACACCGCTAACTGTATGAACATGGAAATATCTACACCGCTGTCTGTATGAACATGGAAATATCTACACCGTTATCTGTATGAACATAGAAATATCTACACCGCTATCTGTATGAACATGGAAATAGCTACACCGCTATCTGTACAAACATGGAAATATCTACACCGCTATCTGTATGAACATGCAAATATCTACACAGCTATCTATATATCAATGGAAATATCTACACCGCTATCTCTATTAACATGGAAATAACTACACTGCTATCTGTATAAACATGGAAATATCTACACCGCCACCTGTATGAAGATGGAAATATCTACACTGCCATCCGTACAAACATGGAAATATCTACACCGCCATCTGTATGAACATGTAAATATCTTCACCGCCATCTGTATGAACATGGAAATATCTACACCGCTAAATGTACGAACATGGAAATGTCTACACCGCTATTGGTATGAACATGGAAATATCTACACCGCTATCTGTATGATCATGGAAATATCTACTCCGCTATCTGTATTAACATGGAAATATCTACACTGCTATCTGTATGAACATGGAAATATCTACACCGCTCTCTGTATGAACATGGAAATATCTACACCGCTATCTGTATGAACATGGAAATATCTACACCGCTATCTATATGAACATGCAAATATCTACACAGCTATCTGTATATCAATGGAAATATCCAGACTGGTATCTCTATAAACTTGGAAATAACTACACTGCTATCTGTAAAAACATGGAAATATCTACACCGCCATCTCTATGAACATGGAAATATCTACACCGCCATTTGTATGAACCTGGAAATATCTACACCGCCAGCTCTATGAACATGGAAATATCTACACCGCCATTTGTATGAACATGGAAATACCTACACCGCCATCTGTATGAGCATGGAACTATCTTCACCGCCATATGTATGAACATGGATATATGTACACCGGCATCTGGATGAACATGGAAATATCTAAACCGTAATCTGCATGAACATGGAAATATCTACACAGCTATTTGAATATACATGGAAATATCTACACCGATTTCTCAATAAATATGGAAATAACTACCTCGCTATCTCTATAAACTTCGAAATATCTACACCGCCATCCGTATGAACATGGAAATATCTACACCGCCATCTGTATGATCATGGACATATCTACACCTCCATCTGTATTAAGATGGAAATATCTACAGCGCTATCTGTATAAACATGGAAATATCTGCCCAACTATCTGTATAAACATGGAAATATCCGCACCGCTATCAGAATAAACATGGAAAAATCCGCACCGCTATCTGTATAAACATGGAAATATCTACAATGCTATCTGCATAAACATGGAAATATCCACACCACAATCTGTGTAAACATGGAAATATCTACACCGCTATCTGTGTAAACATGGAAATATCTACACCGCCATCTGTGTAAACATGAAAATATCTACACCGCCATCCCTATAAACATGGAAATATCTACACCGTCCTCTGTATGAACATGGAAATATCTACACCGCCATCTCTATAAACGTGGAAATATCTACACCGCTATCTGTATGAACTTGGAAATATCTACACTGCTCTCTGTATGAAATTGAAATTATCTACAACACTATCTCTATAAACATGGAAATATCTACACTGCTGTCTCTATAAACATGGAAATATCTACACCGCTATCTGTATAAACATGGAAATATCTACAACGCTGTCTCTATAAACTTGGAAATAACTACACCACTATCTCTATAAACATGGAAATATCTACACCACCATCTGTATAAACATGGAAATATCTATACCGCTCTCTGCATAAACATGGAAATATCTACACTGCCATCTCTATGAACATGGAAATATCTACACTGCCATCTGTACGAACATGGAAATATCTATACCGCCATCTGTATGAACATTTAAATATCTACACCGCCATCTGTATGAACATGGAAATATCTACACCGCAAACTGTATGAACATGGAAATATCTACACTGCTATCTGTATGAACATGGAAATATCTACACCGTTATCTGTATGAACATGCAAATATCTACACAGCTATCTGTATATCAATGGAAATATCTACACAGCTGTCTCTATAAACATGGAAATAACTACACTGCTATCAGTATAAACATGGAAATATCTACACCGCCACCTGTATGAACATGGAAATATCTACACTGCCATCCGTACTAACATGGAAATATCTACACTGCCATGTGTATGAACATGTAAATATCTACACCGCCATCTATATGAACATGGAAATATCTACACCGCTAACTGTATGGACATGGAAATATCTACACCGGTATCTGCATAAACATGGAAATATCCCCTCCGCTATCTGTGTAAACATGGAAATGTCTACACCGCTATCTGTGTAAACATGGAAATATCTACACCGCCATCTGTGTAAACATGAAAATATCTACACCGCCATCCCCTTAAACATGGAAATATCTACACCGCCATCTGTATGAACATGGAAATATCTACACCGCCATCTCTATAAACGTGGAAATATCTACACCGCTATCTGTATGAACTTGGAAATATCTACACTGCTCTCTGTATAAAATTGAAATTATCTAAAACACTATCTCTATAAACATGGAAATATCTACACTGCTATCTGTATAAACATGGAAATAACTACACTGCTATCTGTATAAACATGGAAATATCTACACAGCCACCTGTATGAACATGGAAATATCTACACCGGCATCTGTTTGAACATGGAAATATCTACACCGCCATCTCTATAAACGTGGATATATCTACACCGCTATCTGTATCAACTTGGACATATCTACAGTGCTATCTGTATAAAATTGGAATTATCTGCACCACTATCTCTTTAAACATGGAAATATCTCACCGCTATCTGTATAAAATGGAAATATCTACACCGCTATCTGTATAAACATGGAAATAACTTCACCGCTATCTGTATAAACATGGAAATATCTACAACGCTGTCTCTATAAACGTGGAAATAACTACACCAGTATCTCTATAAACATGGAAATATCTAGACTGCCATCTCTATAAACATGGAAATATCTACACCACCATCTGTATAAACATGGAAATATCTATACCGCTATCTGCATAAACATGGAAATATCTACACCGCCATCTCTATGAACATGGAAGTATCTACACCGCCATCTGTACGAACATGGAAATAGCTACACCGCCATCTGTATAAACATGGAAATATCTACACTGCTAACTGTATGAACAAGGAAATATCTGCAACGCTATCTGTATGAACATGGAAATATCTACACCGCTATCTGCATGAACATGGAAATATCTACACTGCTATCTGTATGAACATGGAAATATCTACACCGCTATCTGTATGAACATGGAAATATCTACACCCGTATCTGTAGGAACAAGCAAATATCTACACAGCTATCTGTCTTTCAATGGAAATATCACCAATGCTATCTCTATAAACATGGAAGTAACTACACTGCTATCTGTATAAACATGGAAATATCTACACCGCCATCTCTATGAACATGGAAATATCTACACCGCCATTAGTATGAACATGGAAATATCTACACCGCCATCTCTATAAACGTGGAAATATCTACACCGCTATCTGTATGAATTTGGAAATATCTACAATGCTATCTGTATAAAATTGGAATTATCTACACCACTATCTCTATAAACATGGAAATATCTACACCGCTATCTGTATAAACATGGAAATATCTACACCGCTATCTGTATAAACATGGAAATATCTTCACCGCTATCTGTATAAACATGGAAATATCTACACTGCTATCTATATAAACATGGAAATATCTTAACCGCTCTCTGTATAAACATGGAAATATCTACAACGCTGTCTCTATAAACTTGGAAATAACTACACCACTATCTCTATAAACATGGAAATATCCACACCACCATCTGTATAAACATGGAAATATCTATACCGCTATCTGCATAAACATGGAAATATCTACACAGCCATCTCTATGAACATGGAAATATCTACACCGCCATCTGTACGAAATATGGAAATATCTACACCGCCATCTGAATGAACATGTAAATATCTACACGGCCATCTGTATGAACATGGAAATATCTACACCGCTAACTGTATGAACATGGAAATATCTACACCACTATCTGTATGAACATGGAAATATCTACACCGTTATATGTATGAACATGGAAATATCTACACCGCTATCTGTATGAACATGGAAATATCTACACCGCTATATGTACGAACATGGAAATATCTACACCGCTATCTGTATGAACATGCAAATATCTACACAGCTATCTGTATATCAATGGAAATATCTACACTGCTATCTCTACAAACATGGAAATAACTTCACTGCTATCTGTATAAACATGGAAATATCTACACCGCCACCTGTATGAACATGGAAATAACTACACTGCCATCCGTACGAACATGGAAATATCTGCACCGCCATCTGTATGAACATGGGAATATCTACACCGCTATCTGTATGATCATGCAAATATCTACAAAGCTATCTGTATATCAATGGAAATATCTACAATGCTATCTCTATAAACATGGAAATAACTACACCGCCATCTCTATGAACATGGAAATATCTACACTGCCATTTGTATGAACCTGGAAATATCTACACCGCCATCTCTATGAACATGGATATACCTACACCGGCATCTGGATGAAGATGGAAATACCTACACCGCTATCTGCATGAACATGGAAATATCTACACAGCTATCTGCATATACATGGAAATAACTACACAGATTTCTCTATAAATATGGAAATAACTATAGCGCTATCTCTATAAACTTCGAAATATCTACACCGCCATCTGTATGAACATGGAAATACCTACACCGCCATCTGTACGAACATGGACATATCTACACCACCATCTGTATTAAGATGAAATATCTACACCGCTATCTGTATAAACAAGGAAATATCTGCCCAACTATCTGTATAAACATGGAAATATCCGCACCGCTATCGGTATAAACATGGAAATATCTACACCGCTATCTGTATGAATTTGGAAATATCTACAAAGCTATCTGTATAAAATTGGAATTATCTACACCACTATCTCTATAAACATGGAAATATCTACACTGCTATCTGTATAAACATGGAAATATCTACACCGCTATCTGTATAAACATGGAAATATCTTCACCGCTATCTGTATAAACATGGAAATATCTACAACGCTGTCTCTATAAACTTGGAAATAACTACACCACTATCTCTTTAAACATGGAAATATCTAGACCGCCATCTCTATAAACATGGAAATATCTACACCACCATCTGAATAAACATGGAAATATCTATACCGCTATCTGCATAAACATGGAAATATTTACACTGCCATCTCTATGAACATGGAAATATTTACACCGCCATCTGTACGAACATGGAAATATCTACACCGCCATCTGTATGAACATGGAAATATCTACACTGCCATCTGTATGAACATGCAAATATCTATAACGCTATCTGCATAAACATGGAAATATCTACACTGCCATCTGTACGAACATGGAAATATCTACCCTGCCGTCTGTATGAACATGGAAATATCTACACCGCCATCTGTATGAACATGTAAATATCTACACCGCCATCTGTATGAACATGGAAATATCTACACCGCTAACTGTATGGACATGGAAATATCTACACCGCGATTGGTATGAACATAGAAATATCTACACCGCTATCTGCATGAACATGGAAACATCTACACCGCTATCTGTATGAACATGGAAATATCTACACCGCTATCTGTATGGACATGGAAATATCTACACCGCTAGCTGTATGAACATGCAAATATCTACACAGCTATCTGTATGAAATTGAAATTATCTACACCACTATCTCCATAAACATGGAAATAACTACACTGCTATCTGTATAAACATGGAAATATCTACACTGCCATCTCTATGAACATGTAAATATCTACACCGCCATTTGTATGAACATGGAAATATCCTCACAGCCATCTCTATGAACTTGGAAATATCTTCATCGCCATTTGTATGAACATGGAAATATCTACACCGCCATCTGTATGAACGTGGATATATCTTCACCGCCATGTGTATGAACATGGATATATCTACACCGGCATCTGGATGAACATGGAAAGATCTACACCGCTATCTGCATGAACATGGAAATATCTACACAGCTATCTGCATATACATGGAAATATCTACACAGATTTTTCTCTAAATATGGAAATAACTACAGCGCTATCTCTATAAACTTCGAAATATCTACATCGCCATCTGTATGAACATGGAAATATCTACACTGCCATCTGTACGAACATGGACATATGTACACCGCCATCTGTATTTAGATGGAAATATCTACACCGCTATCTGTATAAACATGGAAATATCTGCCCATCTGTATAAACATGGAAATATCCGCACCGCTATCTGTATAAACATGGAAATATCTACACCGCTATCTGCAGAAACATGGAAATATCCACACCGCTATCTGTGTAAACATGGAAATGTCTACACCGCTACCTGTGTAAACATGGAAATATCTACACCGCCATCTGTGTAAACATGAAAATATCTACACCGCCTTCTCTATAAACATGGAAATATCTACACCGCCATCTGTATGAACATGGAAATATCTACACCGCCATCACTATAAACGTAGAAATATCTACACCGCTATCTGTATGAACTTGGAAATATCTACACTGCTATCTGTATAAAATTGAAATTATCTACACCACTATCTCTATAAACATGGAAATATCTACACTGTTATCTGTATAAACATGGAAATATCTACACCGCTATCTGTATAAACATGGAAATATCTTCACCGCTATCTGTATAAACATGGAAATATCTACAACGCTGTCTCTATAAACTTGGAAATTACTACACCTCTATCTCTATAAACATGGAAATATCTAGACCGCCATCTCAATAAACATGGAAATATCTACACCACCATCTGTATAAACATGGAAATATCTATATCGCTATCTGCATAAACATGGAAATATGTGCACCGCCATCTCTATGAACATGGAAATATCTACACCGCCATCTGTACGAACATGGAAATATCTACACTGCCATCTGTATGAACACGTAAATATCTACACCGCCATCTGTATGAGCATGGAAATACCTAAACCGCTAACTGTATGAACATGGAAATATCTACACCGCTTTCAGTATGAACATGGAAATATCTACACCGTTATCTGAATGAACATGGAAATATCTACACCGTTATCTGTATGAACATGGAAATATCTACACCGCTATCTGTATGAACATGGAAATATCTACACCGCTATCTGTATAAACATGGAAATATCTTCACCGCTATCTGTATAAACATGGAAATATCTACAACGCTGTCTCTATAAACTTGGAAATAACTACACCACTATCTCTTTAAACTGAAAACATCTAGACCGCCATCTCTATAAACATGGAAATATCTACACCACCATCTGTATAAACATGGAAATATCTATACCGCTATCTGCATAAACATGGAAATATCTACACTGCCATCTCTATGAACATGGAAATATTTACACCGCCATCTGTACGAACATGGAAATATCTACACCGCCATCTGTATGAACATGGAAATATCTACACTGCCATCTGTATGAACATGGAAATATCTATAACGCTATCTGCATAAACATGGAAATATCTACACCGCCATCTGTACGAACATGGAAATATCTACCCTGCCGTCTGTATGAACATGGAAATATCTACACCGCCATCTGTATGAACATGTAAATATCTACACCGCCATCTGTATGAACATGGAAATATCTACACCGCTAACTGGACATGGAAATATCTACACCGCGATTGGTATGAACATAGAAATATCTACACCGCTATCTGCATGAACATGGAAACATCTACACCGCTATCTGTATGAACATGGAAATATCTACACCGCTATCTGTATGAACATGGAAATATCTACACCGCTAGCTGTATGAACATGCAAATATCTACACAGCTATCTGTATGAAATTGAAATTATCTACACCACTATCTCTATAAACATGGAAATAACTACACTGCTATCTGTATAAACATGGAAATATCTACACTGCCATCTCTATGAACATGTAAATATCTACACCGCCATTTGTATGAACATGGAAATATCCTCACCGCCATCTCTATGAACATGGAAATATCTTCATCGCCATTTGTATGAACATGGAAATATCTACACCGCTATCGGTATAAACATGCAAATATCTACACAGCTATCTGTATATCAATGGAAATATCTACACTGCTATCTCTATAAACACGGAAATAACTACACTACTATCTGTATAAACATGGACATATCTACACCGCCACCTGTATGAACATGGAAATATCTACACTGCCATCCGTACGAACATGGAAATATCTACACCGCCATCTGTATGAACATGTAAATATCTACACCGCCATCTGTATGAACATGGAAATATCTACACCGCTATCTGTATGAACATGGATATATCTTCACCGCCATCTGTATGAACATGGATATATCGACACTGGCATCTGGATGAACATGGAAATATCTACAACGCTATCTGCATGAACATGGAGATATCTACACAGCTATCTGCATATACATGGAAATATCTACACAGATTTCTCTATAAATATGGAAATAACTACAGCGCTATCTCTATAAACTTCGAAATATCTACACCGCCATCTGTATGAACATGGAAATATCTACACCGCCATCTGTACGAACATGGAGATATCTACACCGCCATCTGTATTTAGATGGAAATATCTACACCGCTATCTGTATAAACATGGAAATTTCTGCACCACTATCTGTATAAACATGGAAATATCCGCACCGCTATCTGTATAAACATGGAAATATCTACACCGCTATCTGCATAAACATGGAAATATCCACACCGCTATCTGTTTATACATGGAAATATCTACACCGCAATCTGTGTAAACATGAAAATATCTACACCGCCATCCCTATAAACATGGAAATATCTACACCGCCATCTCTATAAACGTGGAAATATCTACACCGCTTTCTGTATGAACTTGGAAATATCTACACTGCTATCTGTATAAAATTGAAATTATCTACACCCATATCTCTATAAACATTTAAATATCTACACTGTTATCTGTATAAACATGGAAATATCTACACCGCTATCTGTATAAACATGGAAATATCTTCACCGCTATCTGTATAAACATGAAAATATCTACAACGCTGTCTCTATAAACTTGGAAATAACTACACCACTATCTCTATAAACATGGAAATATCTAGACCGCCATCTCTATAAACATGGAAATACCTACAACACCATCTGTATAAACATGGAAATATCTATACCGCTATCTGCAAAAACATGGAAATATCTACAGCACCATCTCCATGAACATGGAAATATCTACACCGCCATCTGTACGAACATGGAAATATCTACACCGCCATCTGTTTGAACATGTAAATACCTACACCGCCATCTGTATGAACATGGAAATATCTACACCGCCATCTGTATGAACATGGAAATATCTACACCGCTAACTGTATGAACATGGAAATATCTACACCGCTATCTGTATGAACATGGAAATATCTACACCGTTATCTCTATCAACATGGAAATATCTACACCGCTATCTGTATGAACATGGAGATATCTACACCGCTATCTGTACGAACATGGAAATATCTACACCGCTATCTGTATGAACATGCAAGTATCTACACAGCTATCTGTACATCAATGGAAATATCTACACTGCTATCTCTATAAACATGGAAATAACTACACTGCTATCGGTACAAACATGGATATATCTACACCGCCACCTGTATGAACATGGAAATATCTACACTGCCATCCATACGAACATGGAAATATCTACACCCCTATCTGTACGAACATGGAAATATCTACACCGCTATCTGTATGAACATGCAAATATCTACACAGCTATCTGTATATCAATGGAAATATCTACACAGCTATCTCTATTAACAAGGAAATAACCACACTGCTATCTGTATAAACATGGAAATATCTATACCGCCACCTGTATGAACATGGAAATATCTACACTGCCATCCGTTCAAACATGGAAATATCTACACCGCCATCTGTATGAACATGTAAATATCTTCACGGCCATCTGTATGAACATGGAAATATCTACACCGCTAAATGTATGAACATGGAAATGTCTAAACCGCTATTGGTGTGAACATGGAAATATCTACACCGCTATCTGTTTGAACATGGAAATATCTACACCGCCATCTGTATGGACATGGAAATATCTACACCGCTATCTGTATGAACATGGAAATATCTACACCGCAATCTGTATGAATATGTAAATATCTACAACGCCATCTGTATGAACATGGAAATATCTACACCGTTAACTGTATGACCATGGAAATATCTACACCGCTATCTGTATGAACATGGAAATACCTACAACGCTATCTGTATGAACATGGAAATATCTACACCGCTCTCTGTATGAACATGGAAATATCTACACCGCTATCTGTATGAACATGGAAATATCTACACCACTCTCTGTATGAAATTGCAAATATCTACACAGCTATCTGTATATCAATGGAAATATCCACACTGGTATCTCTATAAGCATGGAAATATCTACACTGCTATCTGTATAAACATGGAAATATCTACACCACCATCTCTATGAACATGGAAATATCTAAACTGCCATTTGTATGAACATGGAAATATCTACTCCGCCATCTCTATGAACATGGAAATATCTTCACCGCCATCTGTATGAACATGGAAATATGTACACCGGCATCTGGATGAACATGGAAATATCTACACCGCCATCTGTACGAACATGGACATATCTACACTGACATCTGTATTAAGCTGGAAATATCTACACCGCTATCTTTATAAACATGGAAATACCTGCACCACTATCTGTATAAACATGGAAATATCAGCACCACTATCTCTATAAACATGGAAATATCTACACCGCTATCTGCATAAACATGGAAATATCCACACCGGTATATGTGTAAACATGGAAATGTCCTCACCGCTATCTGTGTAAATATGGAAATATCTACACCGCCATCTGCGTAAACATGAAAATATCTACACCGCCATCTCTATAAACATGGAAGTATCTACACCGCCATCTGTATGAACATGGAAATATCTACAACGCCATCTCTATAAACGTGGAAATATCTACACCGCTTTCTGTATGAACTTGGAAATATCTACACTGCTATCTGTATAAAATTGGAATTATCTACATCACTATCTCTATAAACATGGAAATATCTACACTGCTATCTGTATAAACATGGAAATATCTACAAAGCTATCTGTATAAACATGGAAATATCTTCACCGCTATCTGTATAAACATGGAAATATCTACAACGCTGTCTCTATAAACTTGGAAATAACTACACTACTATCTCTATAAACATGGAAATATCTAGACCGCCATCTGTATAAACATGGAAATATCTACACCCCCATCTGTATAAAAATGGAAATATCCATACCGCTATCTGCATAAACATGTAAATATCTACACCGCCATCTCTATGGACATGTAAATATCTACACCGCCATCTGTATGAACATGGAAATATCTACACCGCTATCTGTATGAACATGGAAATACCTATACCGCTATGTGTATGAACATGCAAATATCTACACAGCTATCTGTTTATCAATGGAAATATCTGCACTGCTGTCTCTATAAACATGGAAATAACTACACTGCTATCTGTATAAACATGGAAATATCTACACCGCCATCTCTATGAACATGGAAATATCTACACCGCTATCTATATGAACATGGAAATATCTACACCGCTCTCTGTATGAACATACAAATATCTACAGAGCTATCTGTGTGAACATGGAAATATCTACACCGCTCTCCGTATGAACATGGAAATAACTACACCGCTATCTGTGTGAACATGGAAATATCTACACCGCTCTCTGTATGAACATGGAAATATCTTCACTGCTATCTGTACGAACATGCAAATATCTACACAGCTATCTGTATATCAATGGAAATATCTACACTGCTATCTCTATAAACATGGAAATAACTACACTGCTATCTGTATAAACATGGAAATATCTACACCGCCAACTGTATGAACATGGAAATATCTACACCGCCATCCATATGAATATGGAAATATCTACACTGCCATCTGTATGAACATGTAAATATCTACACCGCCCTCTGTATGAACATGGAAATATCTACACGGCTAACTGTATGAAAATGGAAATATCTGCACCGCCATCTGTACGAACATGGAAATATCTACACCGCCATTTGTATGTACATGGAAATATCTACACCGCTAACTGTATGACCATGGAAATATCTACACCGCTATCTGTATGAACATGGAAATACCTACAACGCTATCTGTATGAACATGGAAATATCTACACCGCTCTCTGTATGAACATGGAAATATCTACACCGCTATCTGTATGAACATGGAAATATCTACACCACTCTCTGTATGAAATTGCAAATATCTACACAGCTATCTGTATATCAATGGAAATATCCACACTGGTATCTCTATAAACATGGAAATATCTACACTGCTATCTGTATAAACATGGAAATATCTACACCACCATCTCTATGAACATGGAAATATCTAAACCGCCATTTGTATGAACATGGAAATATCTACTCTGCCATCTCTATGAACATGGAAATATCTTCACCGCCATCTGTATGAACATGGAAATATGTACACCGGCATCTGGATGAACATGGAAATATCTACACCGCCATCTGTACGAACATGGACATATCTACACTGACATCTGTATTAAGCTGGAAATATCTACACCGCTATCTTTATAAACATGGAAATACCTGCACCACTATCTGTATAAACATGGAAATATCAGCACCGCTATCTGTATAAACATGGAAATATCTACACCGCTATCTGCATAAACATTGAAATATCCACACCGCTATATGTGCAAACATGGAAATGTCCTCACCGCTATCTGTGTAAATATGGAAATATCTACACCACCATCTGTGTAAACATGAAAATATCTACACCGCCATCTCTATAAACATGGAAGTATCTACACCGCCATCTGTATGAACATGGAAATATCTACAACGCCATCTCTATAAACGTGGAAATATCTACACCGCTATCTGTATGAACTTGGAAATATCTACACTGCTATCTGTATAAAATTGGAATTATCTACATCACTATCTCTATAAACATGGAAATATCTACACTGCTATCTGTATAAACATGGAAATATCTACAAAGCTATCTGTATAAACATGGAAATATCTTCACCGCTATCTGTATAAACATGGAAATATCTACAACGCTGTCTCTATAAACTTGGAAATAACTACACTACTATCTCTATAAACATGGAAATATCTAGACCGCCATCTCTTTAAACATGGAAATATCTACACCACCATCTGTATAAAAATGGAAATATCCATACCGCTATCTGCATAAACATGTAAATATCTACACCGCCATCTCTATGGACATGTAAATATCTACACCGCCATCTGTATGAACATGGAAATATCTACACCGCTATCTGTATGAACATGGAAATACCTATACCGCTATGTGTATGAACATGCAAATATCTACACAGCTATCTGTTTATCAATGGAAATATCTGCACTGCTGTCTCTATAAACATGGAAATAACTACACTGCTATCTGTATAAACATGGAAATATCTACACCGCCATCTCTATGAACATGGAAATATCTACACCGCTATCTATATGAACATGGAAATATCTACACCGCTCTCTGTATGAACATACAAATATCTACAGAGCTATCTGTGTGAACATGGAAATATCTACACCGCTCTCCGTATGAACATGGAGATAACTACACCGCTATCTGTGTGAACATGGAAATATCTACACCGCTCTCTGTATGAACATGGAAATATCTTCACTGCTATCTGTACGAACATGCAAATATCTACACAGCTATCTGTATATCAATGGAAATATCTACACTGCTATCTCTATAAACATGGAAATAACTACACTGCTATCTGTATAAACATGGAAATATCTACACCGCCAACTGTATGAACATGGAAATATCTACACCGCCATCCATATGAATATGGAAATATCTACACCGCCATCTGTATGAACATGTAAATATCTACACCGCCCTCTGTATGAACATGGAAATATCTACACGGCTAACTGTATGAACATGGAAATATCTGCACCGCCATCTGTACGAACATGGAAATATCTACACCGCCATTTGTATGTACATGGAAATATCTACACCGCCATCTCTATGAACATGGAAATATCTGCACCGCCATTTGTATGAACATGGAAATATCTACACCGCCATCTGTATGAACATGGAAATATCTTCACTCCCATCTGTATGAACATGGATATATCTACACCGGCATCTGGATGAACATGGAAATATCTGCCCAACTATCTTTATAAACATGGAAATATCCGCACCACTATCTGTATAAACACGGAAATATCTACACCACTATCTGTATGAACATGGAAATATCTACACCGCTATCTGTATGAACATGCAAATATCTACACAGCTATCTGTATATGAATGGAAATATCTACACTGCTATCTCTATAAACATGGAAATAACTACACTGCAATCTGTATAAACATGGAAATATCTACACCGCCACCTGTGTGAACATGGAAATATCTACACTGCCATCTGTATGAACATGGAAATATCTACACCGCCGTTTGTATGAACATGGTAATATCTACACCGCTAACTGTAAGAACATGGAAATACCTACACCGCTATCTGTATGAACATGGAAATATCCACACCGCTATTTGTATAAACATGGAAATATCTACAAAGCTCTCTGTATGAACATGGAAATATCTACACCGCTATCTGTATGAACATGGAAATATCTACACCGCTATCTGTATGAACATGCAAATATCTACACCGGCATCTGGATGAACATGGAAATATCTAAACCACTATCTGCATGAACATGGAAATATCTACACAGCTATCTGCATATACATGGAAATATCTACACAGATTTCTCTATAAATATGGAAATAACTACAGCGCTATCTCTATAAACTTCGAAATATCTACACCGCCATCTGAATGAACATGGAAATATCTACACCGCCATCTGTACGAACATGGACATATCTACACCGACATCTGTATTAAGATGGAAATATCTACACTGCTATCTTTATAAACATGGAAATATCTGCACCACTATCTGTATAAACATGAAAATACCCGCACCGCTATCTGCATAAACATGGAAATATCTACACCGCTATCTGCATAAACATGGAAATATCCACCCCGCTAACTGTGTAAACATTGAAATGTCTACACCACTATCTGTGTAAATATGGAAATATCTACACCGCCATCTGTGTAAACATGAAAATATCTACATCGCCATCTCTATAAACATGGAAAATCTACACCGCCATCTGTATGAACATGGAAATATCTACAACGCCATCTGTATGAACATGGATATATCTACACCGGCATCTGGATGAACATGGAAATATCTACACCGCTATCTGCATGAACATGGAAATATCTACACAGCTATCTGCATATACATGGAAATATCTACACAGATTTGTATATAAATATGGAAATAACTACAGCGCTATCTCTATAAACTTCGAAATATCTACACCGCCATCTGTATGAACATGCAAATATCTACACCGCCATCTGTACTAACTTGGACATATCTACACCGACATCTGTATTAAGATGGAAATATCTACACTGCTATCTTTATAAACATGGAAATATCTGCACCACTATCTGTATAAACATGAAAATACCCGCACCGCTATCTGTATAAACATGGAAATATCTACACCGCTATCTGCATAAACATGGAAATATCCGCACCGCTATCTGTATAAACATGGAAATATCTACACTGCTATCTGCATAAACATGGAAATATCCACACCGCTATCTGTGTAAACATGGAAATGTCTACACCGCTATCTGTGTAAACAGGGAAATATCTACACCGCCATCTGTGTAAACATGAAAATATCTACACCGCCATCCCTCTAAACATGGAAATATTTACACCGCCATCTGTATGAATATGGAAATATCTACACCGCCATCTCTATAAACGTGGAAATATCTACACCGCAATCTGTATGAACTTGGAAATATCTACACTGCTCTCTGTATAAAATTGAAATTATCTACACCATTATCTCTATAAACATGGAAATATCTACACTGCTATCTGTATAAACATGGAAATATCTAAACCGCTATCTGTATAAACATGGAAATATCTTCACCGCTATCTGTATAAACATGGAAATATCTACAATGCTGTCTCTATAAACTTGGAAATAACTACACCACTATCTCTGTAAACATGGAAATATCTAGACCGCCATCTCTATAAACATGGAAATATCTACAACACCATCTGTATAAACATGGAAATATCTATACCGCTATCTGCATAAACATGGAATTATCTACACCGCCATCTCTATGAACATGGAAATATCTACACCGCCATCTGTACGAACATGGAAATATCTATACCGCCCTCTGTATGAAAAAGTAAATATCTACACCGCCATCTGTATGAACATGGAAATATCTAGACTGCTAACTGTATGAACATGGAAATATCTACACCGCTGTCTGTATGAACATGGAAATATCTACACCGTTATCTGTATGAACATAGAAATATCTACACCGCTATCTGTATGAACATGGAAATAGCTACACCGCTATCTGTACAAACATGGAAATATCTACACAGCTATCTGTATGAACATGCAAATATCTACACAGCTATCTATATATCAATGGAAATATCTACACCGCTATCTCTATTAACATGGAAATAACTACACTGCTATCTGTATAAACATGGAAATATCTACACCGCCACCTGTATGAAGATGGAAATATCTACACTGCCATCCGTACAAACATGGAAATATCTACACCGCCATCTGTATGAACATGTAAATATCTTCACCGCCATCTGTATGAACATGGAAATATCTACACCGCTAAATGTACGAACATGGAAATGTCTACACCGCTATTGGTATGAACATGGAAATATCTACACCGCTATCTGTATGAACATGGAAATATCTACTCCGCTATCTGTATTAACATGGAAATATCTACACTGCTATCTGTATGAACATGGAAATATCTACACCGCTATCTGTATGAACATGGAAATATCTACACCGCTATCTGTATGAACATGGAAATATCTACACCGCTATCTATATGAACATGCAAATATCTACACAGCTATCTGTATATCAATGGAAATATCCAGACTGGTATCTCTATAAACTTGGAAATAACTACACTGCTATCTGTAAAAACATGGAAATATCTACACCGCCATCTCTATGAACATGGAAATATCTACACCGCCATTTGTATGAACCTGGAAATATCTACACCGCCATCTCTATTAACATGGAAATATCTACACCGCCATTTGTATGAACATGGAAATACCTACACCGCCATCTGTATGAGCATGGAACTATCTTCACCGCCATATGTATGAACATGGATATATGTACACCGGCATCTGGATGAACATGGAAATATCTAAACCGTAATCTGCATGAACATGGAAATATCTACACAGCTATTTGAATATACATGGAAATATCTACACAGATTTCTCAATAAATATGGAAATAACTACCTCGCTATCTCTATAAACTTCGAAATATCTACACCGCCATCCGTATGAACATGGAAATATCTACATCGCCATCTGTATGATCATGGACATATCTACACCTCCATCTGTATTAAGATGGAAATATCTACAGCGCTATCTGTATAAACATGGAAATATCTGCCCAACTATCTGTATAAACATGGAAATATCCGCACCGCTATCAGAATAAACATGGAAATATCCGCACCGCTATCTGTATAAACATGGAAATATCTACAATGCTATCTGCATAAACATGGAAATATCCACACCGCTATCTGTGTAAACATGGAAATATCTACACCGCTATCTGTATGAACATGGAAATATCTACACCGCTATATGTACGAACATGGAAATATCTACACCGCTATCTGTATGAACATGCAAATATCTACACAGCTATCTGTATATCAATGGAAATATCTACACTGCTATCTCTACAAACATGGAAATAACTTCACTGCTATCTGTATAAACATGGAAATATCTACACCGCCACCTGTATGAACATGGAAATAACTACACTGCCATCCGTACGAACATGGAAATATCTGCACCGCCATCTGTATGAACATGGGAATATCTACACCGCTATCTGTATGATCATGCAAATATCTACAAAGCTATCTGTATATCAATGGAAATATCTACAATGCTATCTCTATAAACATGGAAATAACTACACCGCCATCTCTATGAACATGGAAATATCTACACTGCCATTTGTATGAACCTGGAAATATCTACACCGCCATCTCTATGAACATGGATATACCTACACCGGCATCTGGATGAAGATGGAAATACCTACACCGCTATCTGCATGAACATGGAAATATCTACACAGCTATCTGCATATACATGGAAATAACTACACAGATTTCTCTATAAATATGGAAATAACTATAGCGCTATCTCTATAAACTTCGAAATATCTACACCGCCATCTGTATGAACATGGAAATACCTACACCGCCATCTGTACGAACATGGACATATCTACACCACCATCTGTATTAAGATGAAATATCTACACCGCTATCTGTATAAACAAGGAAATATCTGCCCAACTATCTGTATAAACATGGAAATATCCGCACCGCTATCAGTATAAACATGGAAATATCTACACCGCTATCTGTATGAATTTGGAAATATCTACAAAGCTATCTGTATAAAATTGGAATTATCTACACCACTATCTCTATAAACATGGAAATATCTACACTGCTATCTGTATAAACATGGAAATATCTACACCGCTATCTGTATAAACATGGAAATATCTTCACCGCTATCTGTATAAACATGGAAATATCTACAACGCTGTCTCTATAAACTTGGAAATAACTACACCACTATCTCTTTAAACATGGAAATATCTAGACCGACATCTCTATAAACATGGAAATATCTACACCACCATCTGAATAAACATGGAAATATCTATACCGCTATCTGCATAAACATGGAAATATTTACACTGCCATCTCTATGAACATGGAAATATTTACACCGCCATCTGTACGAACATGGAAATATCTACACCGCCATCTGTATGAACATGGAAATATCTACACTGCCATCTGTATGAACATGCAAATATCTATAACGCTATCTGCATAAACATGGAAATATCTACACTGCCATCTGTACGAACATGGAAATATCTACCCTGCCGTCTGTATGAACATGGAAATATCTACACCGCCATCTGTATGAACATGTAAATATCTACACCGCCATCTGTATGAACGTGGAAATATCTACACCGCTAACTGTATGGACATGGAAATATCTACACCGCGATTGGTATGAACATAGAAATATCTACACCGCTATCTGCATGAACATGGAAACATCTACACCGCTATCTGTATGAACATGGAAATATCTACACCGCTATCTGTATGGACATGGAAATATCTACACCGCTAGCTGTATGAACATGCAAATATCTACACAGCTATCTGTATGAAATTGAAATTATCTACACCACTATCTCCATAAACATGGAAATAACTACACTGCTATCTGTATAAACATGGAAATATCTACACTGCCATCTCTATGAACATGTAAATATCCACACCGCCATTTGTATGAACATGGAAATATCCTCACAGCCATCTCTATGAACTTGGAAATATCTTCATCGCCATTTGTATGAACATGGAAATATCTACACCGCCATCTGTATGAACGTGGATATATCTTCACCGCCATGTGTATGAACATGGATATATCTACACCGGCATCTGGATGAACATGGAAAGATCTACACCGCTATCTGCATGAACATGGAAATATCTACACAGCTATCTGCATATACATGGAAATATCTACACAGATTTCTCTATAAATATGGAAATAACTACAGCGCTACCTCTATAAACTTCGAAATATCTACATCGCCATCTGTATGAACATGGAAATATCTACACTGCCATCTGTACGAACATGGACATATGTACACCGCCATCTGTATTTAGATGGAAATATCTACACCGCTATCTGTATAAACATGGAAATATCTGCCCATCTGTATAAACATGGAAATATCCGCACCGCTATCTGTATAAACATGGAAATATCTACACCGCTATCTGCAGAAACATGGAAATATCCACACCGCTATCTGTGTAAACATGGAAATGTCTACACCGCTACCTGTGTAAACATGGAAATATCTACACCGCCATCTGTGTAAACATGAAAATATCTACACCGCCTTCTCTATAAACATGGAAATATCTACACCGCCATCTGTATGAACATGGAAATATCTACACCGCCATCACTATAAACGTAGAAATATCTACACCGCTATCTGTATGAACTTGGAAATATCTACACTGCTATCTGTATAAAATTGAAATTATCTACACCACTATCTCTATAAAGATGGAAATATCTACACTGTTATCTGTATAAACATGGAAATATCTACACCGCTATCTGTATAAACATGGAAATATCTTCACTGCTATCTGTATAAACATGGAAATATCTACAACGCTGTCTCTATAAACTTGGAAATTACTACACCTCTATCTCTATAAACATGGAAATATCTAGACCGCCATCTCAATAAACATGGAAATATCTACACCACCATCTGTATAAACATGGAAATATCTATATCGCTATCTGCATAAACATGGAAATATGTGCACCGCCATCTCTATGAACATGGAAATATCTACACCGCCATCTGTACGAACATGGAAATATCTACACTGCCATCTGTATGAACACGTAAATATCTACACCGCCATCTGTATGAGCATGGAAATACCTAAACCGCTAACTGTATGAACATGGAAATATCTACACCGCTTTCAGTATGAACATGGAAATATCTACACCGTTATCTGAATGAACATGGAAATATCTACACCGTTATCTGTATGAACATGGAAATATCTACACCGCTATCTGTATGAACATGGAAATATCTACACCGCTATCTGTATAAACATGGAAATATCTTCACCGCTATCTGTATAAACATGGAAATATCTACAACGCTGTCTCTATAAACTTGGAAATAACTACACCACTATCTCTTTAAACTGAAAACATCTAGACCGCCATCTCTATAAACATGGAAATATCTACACCACCATCTGTATAAACATGGAAATATCTATACCGCTATCTGCATAAACATGGAAATATCTACACTGCCATCTCTATGAACATGGAAATATTTACACCGCCATCTGTACGAACATGGAAATATCTACACCGCCATCTGTATGAACATGGAAATATCTACACTGCCATCTGTATGAACATGGAAATATCTATAACGCTATCTGCATAAACATGGAAATATCTACACCGCCATCTGTACGAACATGGAAATATCTACCCTGCCGTCTGTATGAACATGGAAATATCTACACCGCCATCTGTATGAACATGTAAATATCTACACCGCCATCTGTATGAACATGCAAATATCTACACCGCTAACTGTATGGACATGGAAATATCTACACCGCGATTGGTATGAACATAGAAATATCTACACCGCTATCTGCATGAACATGGAAACATCTACACCGCTATCTGTATGAACATGGAAATATCTACACCGCTATCTGTATGAACATGGAAATATCTACACCGCTAGCTGTATGAACATGCAAATATCTACACAGCTATCTGTATGAAATTGAAATTATCTACACCACTATCTCTATAAACATGGAAATAACTACACTGCTATCTGTATAAACATGGAAATATCTACACTGCCATCTCTATGAACATGTAAATATCTACACCGCCATTTGTATGAACATGGAAATATCCTCACCGCCATCTCTATGAACATGGAAATATCTTCATCGCCATTTGTATGAACATGGAAATATCTACACCGCTATCGGTATAAACATGCAAATATCTACACAGCTATCTGTATATCAATGGAAATATCTACACTGCTATCTCTATAAACACGGAAATAACTACACTACTATCTGTATAAACATGGACATATCTACACCGCCACCTGTATGAACATGGAAATATCTACACTGCCATCCGTACGAACATGGAAATATCTACACCGCCATCTGTATGAACATGTAAATATCTACACCGCCATCTGTATGAACATGGAAATATCTACACCGCTATCTGTATGAACATGGATATATCTTCACCGCCATCTGTATGAACATGGATATATCGACACTGGCATCTGGATGAACATGGAAATATCTACAACGCTATCTGCATGAACATGGAGATATCTACACAGCTATCTGCATATACATGGAAATATCTACACAGATTTCTCTATAAATATGGAAATAACTACAGCGCTATCTCTATAAACTTCGAAATATCTACACCGCCATCTGTATGAACATGGAAATATCTACACCGCCATCTGTACGAACATGGAGATATCTACACCGCCATCTGTATTTAGATGGAAATATCTACACCGCTATCTGTATAAACATGGAAATTTCTGCACCACTATCTGTATAAACATGGAAATATCCGCACCGCTATCTGTATAAACATGGAAATATCTACACCGCTATCTGCATAAACATGGAAATATCCACACCGCTATCTGTTTATACATGGAAATATCTACACCGCAATCTGTGTAAACATGAAAATATCTACACCGCCATCCCTATAAACATGGAAATATCTACACCGCCATCTCTATAAACGTGGAAATATCTACACCGCTTTCTGTATGAACTTGGAAATATCTACACTGCTATCTGTATAAAATTGAAATTATCTACACCCATATCTCTATAAACATTTAAATATCTACACTGTTATCTGTATAAACATGGAAATATCTACACCGCTATCTGTATAAACATGGAAATATCTTCACCGCTATCTGTATAAACATGAAAATATCTACAACGCTGTCTCTATAAACTTGGAAATAACTACACCACTATCTCTATAAACATGGAAATATCTAGACCGCCATCTCTATAAACATGGAAATACCTACACCACCATCTGTATAAACATGGAAATATCTATACCGCTATCTGCAAAAACATGGAAATATCTACAGCACCATCTCCATGAACATGGAAATATCTACACCGCCATCTGTACGAACATGGAAATATCTACACCGCCATCTGTTTGAACATGTAAATACCTACACCGCCATCTGTATGAACATGGAAATATCTACACCGCCATCTGTATGAACATGGAAATATCTACACCGCTAACTGTATGAACATGGAAATATCTACACCGCTATCTGTATGAACATGGAAATATCTACACCGTTATCTCTATCAACATGGAAATATCTACACCGCTATCTGTATGAACATGGAGATATCTACACCGCTATCTGTACGAACATGGAAATATCTACACCGCTATCTGTATGAACATGCAAGTATCTACACAGCTATCTGTACATCAATGGAAATATCTACACTGCTATCTCTATAAACATGGAAATAACTACACTGCTATCGGTACAAACATGGATATATCTACACCGCCACCTGTATGAACATGGAAATATCTACACTGCCATCCATACGAACATGGAAATATCTACACCCCTATCTGTACGAACATGGAAATATCTACACCGCTATCTGTATGAACATGCAAATATCTACACAGCTATCTGTATATCAATGGAAATATCTACACAGCTATCTCTATTAACAAGGAAATAACCACACTGCTATCTGTATAAACATGGAAATATCTATACCGCCACCTGTATGAACATGGAAATATCTACACTGCCATCCGTTCAAACATGGAAATATCTACACCGCCATCTGTATGAACATGTAAATATCTTCACGGCCATCTGTATGAACATGGAAATATCTACACCGCTAAATGTATGAACATGGAAATGTCTAAACCGCTATTGGTGTGAACATGGAAATATCTACACCGCTATCTGTATGAACATGGAAATATCTACACCGCCATCTGTATGGACATGGAAATATCTACACCGCTATCTGTATGAACATGGAAATATCTACACCGCAATCTGTATGAACATGTAAATATCTACAACGCCATCTGTATGAACATGGAAATATCTACACCGTTAACTGTATGACCATGGAAATATCTACACCGCTATCTGTATGAACATGGAAATACCTACAACGCTATCTGTATGAACATGGAAATATCTACACCGCTCTCTGTATGAACATGGAAATATCTACACCGCTATCTGTATGAACATGGAAATATCTACACCACTCTCTGTATGAAATTGCAAATATCTACACAGCTATCTGTATATCAATGGAAATATCCACACTGGTATCTCTATAAACATGGAAATATCTACACTGCTATCTGTATAAACATGGAAATATCTACACCACCATCTCTATGAACATGGAAATATCTAAACCGCCATTTGTATGAACATGGAAATATCTACTCCGCCATCTCTATGAACATGGAAATATCGTCACCGCCATCTGTATGAACATGGAAATATGTACACCGGCATCTGGATGAACATGGAAATATCTACACCGCCATCTGTACGAACATGGACATATCTACACTGACATCTGTATTCAGATGGAAATATCTACACCGCTATCTTTATAAACATGGAAATACCTGCACCACTATCTGTATAAACATGGAAATATCAGCACCGCTATCTGTATAAACATGGAAATATCTACACCGCTATCTGCATAAACATGGAAATATCCACACCGGTATATGTGTAAACATGGAAATGTCCTCACCGCTATCTGTGTAAATATGGAAATATCTACACCGCCATCTGCGTAAACATGAAAATATCTACACCGCCATCTCTATAAACATGGAAGTATCTACACCGCCATCTGTATGAACATGGAAATATCTACAACGCCATCTCTATAAACGTGGAAATATCTACACCGCTTTCTGTATGAACTTGGAAATATCTACACTGCTATCTGTATAAAATTGGAATTATCTACATCACTATCTCTATAAACATGGAAATATCTACACTGCTATCTGTATAAACATGGAAATATCTACAAAGCTATCTGTATAAACATGGAAATATCTTCACCGCTATCTGTATAAACATGGAAATATCTACAACGCTGTCTCTATAAACTTGGAAATAACTACACTACTATCTCTATAAACATGGAAATATCTAGACCGCCATCTGTATAAACATGGAAATATCTACACCACCATCAGTATAAAAATGGAAATATCCATACCGCTATCTGCATAAACATGTAAATATCTACACCGCCATCTCTATGGACATGTAAATATCTACACCGCCATCTGTATGAACATGGAAATATCTACACCGCTATCTGTATGAACATGGAAATACCTATACCGCTATGTGTATGAACATGCAAATATCTACACAGCTATCTGTTTATCAATGGAAATATCTGCACTGCTGTCTCTATAAACATGGAAATAACTACACTGCTATCTGTATAAACATGGAAATATCTACACCGCCATCTCTATGAACATGGAAATATCTACACCGCTATCTATATGAACATGGAAATATCTACACCGCTCTCTGTATGAACATACAAATATCTACAGAGCTATCTGTGTGAACATGGAAATATCTACACCGCTCTCCGTATGAACATGGAAATAACTACACCGCTATCTGTGTGAACATGGAAATATCTACACCGTTCTCTGTATGAACATGGAAATATCTTCACTGCTATCTGTACGAACATGCAAATATCTACACAGCTATCTGTATATCAATGGAAATATCTACACTGCTATCTCTATAAACATGGAAATAACTACACTGCTATCTGTATAAACATGGAAATATCTACACCGCCAACTGTATGAACATGGAAATATCTACACCGCCATCCATATGAATATGGAAATATCTACACTGCCATCTGTATGAACATGTAAATATCTACACCGCCCTCTGTATGAACATGGAAATATCTACACGGCTAACTGTATGAACATGGAAATATCTGCACCGCCATCTGTACGAACATGGAAATATCTACACCGCCATTTGTATGTACATGGAAATATCTACACCGCTAACTGTATGACCATGGAAATATCTACACCGCTATCTGTATGAACATGGAAATACCTACAACGCTATCTGTATGAACATGGAAATATCTACACCGCTCTCTGTATGAACATGGAAATATCTACACCGCTATCTGTATGAACATGGAAATATCTACACCACTCTCTGTATGAAATTGCAAATATCTACACAGCTATCTGTATATCAATGGAAATATCCACACTGGTATCTCTATAAACATGGAAATATCTACACTGCTATCTGTATAAACATGGAAATATCTACACCACCATCTCTATGAACATGGAAATATCTAAACCGCCATTTGTATGAACATGGAAATATCTACTCTGCCATCTCTATGAACATGGAAATATCTTCACCGCCATCTGTATGAACATGGAAATATGTACACCGGCATCTGGATGAACATGGAAATATCTACACCGCCATCTGTACGAACATGGACATATCTACACTGACATCTGTATTAAGCTGGAAATATCTACACCGCTATCTTTATAAACATGGAAATACCTGCACCACTATCTGTATAAACATGGAAATATCAGCACCGTTATCTGTATAAACATGGAAATATCTACACCGCTATCTGCATAAACATTGAAATATCCACACCGCTATATGTGCAAACATGGAAATGTCCTCACCGCTATCTGTGTAAATATGGAAATATCTACACCGCCATCTGTGTAAACATGAAAATATCTACACCGCCATCTCTATAAACATGGAAGTATCTACACCGCCATCTGTATGAACATGGAAATATCTACAACGCCATCTCTATAAACGTGGAAATATCTACACCGCTATCTGTATGAACTTGGAAATATCTACACTGCTATCTGTATAAAATTGGAATTATCTACATCACTATCTCTATAAACATGGAAATATCTACACTGCTATCTGTATAAACATGGAAATATCTACAAAGCTATCTGTATAAACATGGAAATATCTTCACCGCTATCTGTATAAACATGGAAATATCTACAACGCTGTCTCTATAAACTTGGAAATAACTACACTACTATCTCTATAAACATGGAAATATCTAGACCGCCATCTCTTTAAACATGGAAATATCTACACCACCATCTGTATAAAAATGGAAATATCCATACCGCTATCTGCATAAACATGTAAATATCTACACCGCCATCTCTATGGACATGTAAATATCTACACCGCCATCTGTATGAACATGGAAATATCTACACCGCTATCTGTATGAACATGGAAATACCTATACCGCTATGTGTATGAACATGCAAATATCTACACAGCTATCTGTTTATCAATGGAAATATCTGCACTGCTGTCTCTATAAACATGGAAATAACTACACTGCTATCTGTATAAACATGGAAATATCTACACCGCCATGTCTATGAACATGGAAATATCTACACCGCTATCTATATGAACATGGAAATATCTACACCGCTCTCTGTATGAACATACAAATATCTACAGAGCTATCTGTGTGAACATGGAAATATCTACACCGCTCTCCGTATGAACATGGAGATAACTACACCGCTATCTGTGTGAACATGGAAATATCTACACCGCTCTCTGTATGAACATGGAAATATCTTCACTGCTATCTGTACGAACATGCAAATATCTACACAGCTATCTGTATATCAATGGAAATATCTACACTGCTATCTCTATAAACATGGAAATAACTACACTGCTATCTGTATAAACATGGAAATATCTACACCGCCAACTGTATGAACATGGAAATATCTACACCGCCATCCATATGAATATGGAAATATCTACACCGCCATCTGTATGAACATGTAAATATCTACACCGCCCTCTGTATGAACATGGAAATATCTACACGGCTAACTGTATGAACATGGAAATATCTGCACCGCCATCTGTACGAACATGGAAATATCTACACCGCCATTTGTATGTACATGGAAATATCTACACCGCCATCTCTATGAACATGGAAATATCTGCACCGCCATTTGTATGAACATGGAAATATCTACACCGCCATCTGTATGAACATGGAAATATCTTAACTCCCATCTGTATGAACATGGATATATCTACACCGGCATCTGGATGAACATGGAAATATCTGCCCAACTATCTTTATAAACATGGAAATATCCGCACCACTATCTGTATAAACACGGAAATATCTACACCACTATCTGTATGAACATGGAAATATCTACACCGCTATCTGTATGAACATGCAAATATCTACACAGCTATCTGTATATGAATGGAAATATCTACACTGCTATCTCTATAAACATGGAAATAACTACACTGCAATCTGTATAAACATGGAAATATCTACACCGCCACCTGTGTGAACATGGAAATATCTACACTGCCATCTGTATGAACATGGAAATATCTACACCGCCGTTTGTATGAACATGGTAATATCTACACCGCTAACTGTAAGAACATGGAAATACCTACACCGCTATCTGTATGAACATGGAAATATCCACACCGCTATTTGTATAAACATGGAAATATCTACAAAGCTCTCTGTATGAACATGGAAATATCTACACCGCTATCTGTATGAACATGGAAATATCTACACCGCTATCTGTATGAACATGCAAATATCTACACCGGCATCTGGATGAACATGGAAATATCTAAACCACTATCTGCATGAACATGGAAATATCTACACAGCTATCTGCATATACATGGAAATATCTACACAGATTTCTCTATAAATATGGAAATAACTACAGCGCTATCTCTATAAACTTCGAAATATCTACACCGCCATCTGAATGAACATGGAAATATCTACACCGCCATCTGTACGAACATGGACATATCTACACCGACATCTGTATTAAGATGGAAATATCTACACTGCTATCTTTATAAACATGGAAATATCTGCACCACTATCTGTATAAACATGAAAATACCCGCACCGCTATCTGCATAAACATGGAAATATCTACACCGCTATCTGCATAAACATGGAAATATCCACCCCGCTAACTGTGTAAACATTGAAATGTCTACACCACTATCTGTGTAAATATGGAAATATCTACACCGCCATCTGTGTAAACATGAAAATATCTACATCGCCATCTCTATAAACATGGAAAATCTACACCGCCATCTGTATGAACATGGAAATATCTACAACGCCATCTGTATGAACATGGATATATCTACACCGGCATCTGGATGAACATGGAAATATCTACACCGCTATCTGCATGAACATGGAAATATCTACACAGCTATCTGCATATACATGGAAATATCTACACAGATTTGTATATAAATATGGAAATAACTACAGCGCTATCTCTATAAACTTCGAAATATCTACACCGCCATCTGTATGAACATGCAAATATCTACACCGCCATCTGTACTAACTTGGACATATCTACACCGACATCTGTATTAAGATGGAAATATCTACACTGCTATCTTTATAAACATGGAAATATCTGCACCACTATCTGTATAAACATGAAAATACCCGCACCGCTATCTGTATAAACATGGAAATATCTACACCGCTATCTGCATAAACATGGAAATATCCGCACCGCTATCTGTATAAACATGGAAATATCTACACTGCTATCTGCATAAACATGGAAATATCCACACCGCTATCTGTGTAAACATGGAAATGTCTACACCGCTATCTGTGTAAACAGGGAAATATCTACACCGCCATCTGTGTAAACATGAAAATATCTACACCGCCATCCCTCTAAACATGGAAATATTTACACCGCCATCTGTATGAATATGGAAATATCTACACCGCCATCTCTATAAACGTGGAAATATCTACACCGCAATCTGTATGAACTTGGAAATATCTACACTGCTCTCTGTATAAAATTGAAATTATCTACACCATTATCTCTATAAACATGGAAATATCTACACTGCTATCTGTATAAACATGGAAATATCTAAACCGCTATCTGTATAAACATGGAAATATCTTCACCGCTATCTGTATAAACATGGAAATATCTACAATGCTGTCTCTATAAACTTGGAAATAACTACACCACTATCTCTGTAAACATGGAAATATCTAGACCGCCATCTCTATAAACATGGAAATATCTACAACACCATCTGTATAAACATGGAAATATCTATACCGCTATCTGCATAAACATGGAATTATCTACACCGCCATCTCTATGAACATGGAAATATCTACACCGCCATCTGTACGAACATGGAAATATCTATACCGCCCTCTGTATGAAAAAGTAAATATCTACACCGCCATCTGTATGAACATGGAAATATCTACACTGCTAACTGTATGAACATGGAAATATCTACACCGCTGTCTGTATGAACATGGAAATATCTACACCGTTATCTGTATGAACATAGAAATATCTACACCGCTATCTGTATGAACATGGAAATAGCTACACCGCTATCTGTACAAACATGGAAATATCTACACAGCTATCTGTATGAACATGCAAATATCTACACAGCTATCTATATATCAATGGAAATATCTACACCGCTATCTCTGTTAACATGGAAATAACTACACTGCTATCTGTATAAACATGGAAATATCTACACCGCCACCTGTATGAAGATGGAAATATCTACACTGCCATCCGTACGAACATGGAAATATCTACACCGCCATCTCTATGAACATGGAAATATCTACACCGCCATTTGTATGAACATGGAAATATCTACACCGCCATCTGTATGAACATGGAAATATCTACACCGCCATCTCTATAAACGTGGAAATATATACATCGCTATCTGTATGAACTTGGAAATATGTACACTGCTCTCGGTATAAAATTGAAATTATCTACACCACTATCTCTATAAACATGGAAATATCCGCACCGCTATCTGTATAAACATGGAAATATCTACACTGCTATGTGTGTAAACATGGAAATGTCTACACCGCTATCTCTGTAAACATGGAAATATCTACACCACCATCTTTGTAAACATGAAAATTTCTATACCGCCATCCGTATAAACATGGAAATATCTGCACCGCCATCTGTATGAACATGGAAATATCTACAATGCTCTCTGTATAAAATTGAAATTATCTACACCACTATCTCTATAAACATGGAAATATCTACACTGCTATCTGTATAAACATGGAAATGTCTACACCGCTATCTGTATAAACATGGAAATACCTTCACGGCTATCTGTATAAACATGGAAATATCTACAACGCTGTCTCTATAAACATGGAAATATCTACACTGCTATCTGAATAAACATGGAAATATCCACACCGCTATCTGTGTAAACATGGAAATGTCTACACCGCTATCTGTGTAAACATGGAAATATCTACACCGCCATCTGTGTAAACATGAAAATATCTACACCGCCATCCCAACAAACATGGAAATATCTACACCGTCCTCTGTATGAACATGGAAATATCTATACCGCTATCTGCATAAACATGGAATTATCTACACCGCCATCTCTATGAACATGGAAATATCTACACCGCCATCTTTACGAACATGGAAATACCTATACCGCCATCTGTATGAACATGTAAAAATCTACACCGCCATCTGTATGAACATGGAAATATCTACACCGCTAACTGTATGAACATGGAAATATCTACACCGTTATCTGTATGAACATAGAAATATCCACACCGCTAAATGTACGAACATGGAAATGACTACACCGCTATTGGTATGAACATGGAAATATCTAAACCGCTATCTGTATGAACATGGAAATATCTACACCGCTATCTGTATTAACATGGAAATATCTACACCACTATCTGTATGAACATGGAAATATCTACACCGCTATCTGAATGAACATGGAAATATCTACACCGCTATCTGTATGAACATGGAAATATCTACACCGCTCTCTATATGAACATGGAAATATCTACACAGCTATCTGTATATCAATGGAAATATCCAGACTGGTATCTCTATAAACATGGAAATACCTACACTGCTATCTGTATAAACATGGAAATATCTACACCGCCATCTCTATGAACACGGAAATATCTACACCGCCATTTGTATGAACATGGAAATATCTACACCGCCATCTCTATGAACATGGAAATATCTACACCGCCATTTGTATGAACATGGAAATATCTACACCACCATCTGTATGAACATGGAAATATATTCACCGCCATCTGTATGAACATGGATATATGTACACAGGCATCTGGATGAACATGGAAATATCTACACCGCTATCTGCATGAACATGGAAATATCTACACAGCTATCTGAATATACATGGAAATATCTACACAGATTTCTCTATAAATATGAAAATAACTACAGCGCTATCTCGATAAACTTTGAAATATCTACACCGCCATCTGTATGAACATGGAAATATCTACACTGCTATCTGCCTAAACATGGAAATATCCACACCGCTATCTGTGTAAACATGGAAATGTCTACACCGCTATCTGTGTAAACAGGGAAATATCTACACCGCCATCTGTGTAAACATGAAAATATCTACACCGCCATCCCTCTAAACATGGAAATATCTACACCGCCATCTGTATGAACATGGAAATATCTACACCGCCGTCTCTATAATCGTGGAAATATCTACACCGCTATCTGTATGAACTTGGAAATATCTACACTGCTCTCTGTATAAAATTGAAATTATCTACACCATTATCTCTATAAACATGGAAATATCTACACTGCTATCTGTATAAACATGGAAATATCTAAACCGCTATCTGTATAAACATGGAAATATCTTCACCGCAATCTGTATAAACATGGAAATATCTACAATGCTGTCTCTATAAACTTGGAAATAACTACACCACTGTCTCTGTAAACATGGAAATATCTAGACCGCCATCTCTATAAACATGGAAATATCTACACCACCATCTGTATAAACATGGAAATATCTATACCGCTATCTGCATAAACATGGAATTATCTACACCGCCATCTCTCTGAACATGGAAATATCTACACCGCCATCTGTACGAACATGGAAATATCTATACCGCCATCTGTACGAACATGTAAATATCTACACCGCCATCTGTATGAACATGGAAATATCTACACCGCTAACTGTATGAACATGGAAATATCTACACCGCTGTCTGTATGAACATGGAAATATCTACACCGTTATCTGTATGAACATAGAAATATCTACACCGCTATCTGAATGAACATGGAAATATCTACACCGCTATCTGTATTAACATGGAAATATCTACACCGCTATCTGTATGAACATGGAAATATCTACACCGCTATCTGAATGAACATGGAAATATCTACACCGCTATCTGTATGAACATGGAAATATCTACATAGCTATCTGTATATCAATGGAAATATCCAGACTGGTATCTCTATAAACATGGAAATACCTACACTGCTATCTGTATAAACATGGAAATATCTACACCGCCATCTCTATGAACATGGAAATATCTACACCGCCTTTTGTATGAACCTGGAAATATCTACACCGCCATCTCTATGAACATGGAAATATCTACACCGCCATTTGTAAGAACATGGAAATACCTACACCGCCATCTGTATGAGCATGGAAATATCTTCACCGCCATATGTATGAACATGGATATATGTACACCGGCATCTGGATGAACATGGAAATATCTACACCGTAATCTGCATGAACATGGAAATTTCTACACAGCTATCTGAATATACATGGAATATCTACACAGATTTCTCAATAAATATGGAAATAACTACCTCGCTATCTCTATAAACTTCGAAATATCTACACCGCCATCTGTATGAACATGGAAATATCTACACCGCCATCTGTATGATCATGGACATATCTACACCGCCATCTGTATAAAGATGGAAATATCTACACCGCTATCTGTATAAACATGGAAATATCTGCCCAACTATCTGTATAAACATGGAAATATCCGCACCGCTATCTGAATAAACATGGAAATATCCGCACCGCTATCTGTATAAACATGGAAATATCTACACTGCTATCTGCATAAACATGGAAATATCCACACCGCTATCTGTGTAAACATGGAAATGTCTACACCGCTATCTGTGTAAACATGGAAATATCTACACCGCCATCTCTGTAAACATGAAAATATCTACACCGCCATCCATATAAACATGGAAATATCTACACCGTCCTCTGTATGAACATGGAAATATCTACACCGCCATCTCTATAAACGTGGAAATATCTACACCGCTATCTGTATGAACTTGGAAATATCTACACTGCTCTCTGTATGAAATTGAAATTATCAACAACACTATCTCTATAAACATGGAAATATCTACACTGCTATCTGTATAAACATGGAAATATCTACACCGCTATCTGTATAAACATGGAAATAACTTCACCGCTACATGTATAAACATGGAAATATCTACACCGCCAACTCTATGAACATGGAAATATCTACACTGCCATCTGTGCGAAAATGGAAATATCTGTACCGCCATCTGTATGAACATGTAAATATGTACACCGCCATCTGTATGAACATGGAAATATCTACACCGCTAACTGTATGAACATGGAAATATCTACACTGCTATCTCTATGAACATGGAAATATCTACACCGTTATCTGTATGAACATTCAAATATCTACACAGCTATCTGTATATCAATGGAAATATCTACACAGCTGTCTCTATAAACATGGAAATAACTACACTGCTATCTGTATAAACATGGAAACATCTACACCGCCACCTGTATGAACATGGAAATATCTACACTGCCATCCGGACGAACATGGAAATATCTACACCGCCATCTGTATGAACATGGAAATATCTACACCGATATCTGTATGAACATGGAAATATCTACACCGCTATCTGTATGAACATGGAAATATCTACACCGCCATCTGTATGAACATGGAAATATCTACACCGCCATCTGTATGAACATGGAAATATCTACACCGCTAACTGTATGAACGTGGAAATATCTACACCGCTATCTGTATGAACGTGGAAATATCTACACCGCTATCTGTATGAACATGGAAATATCTACACCGCTATCTCTATTAACATGCAAATATCTACACCGCTGTCTCTAAGAACATGCAAATATCTACACAGCTATCTGTATATCAATGGAAATATCTACACTGCTATCTCTATAATCATGGAAATAACTACACTGCTATCTCTATAAATATGGAAATATCTACACCGCCATCTCTATGAACATGGAAATATCTACACCGCCATTTGTATGAACATGGAAATATCTACACCGCCATCTCTATGAACATGGAAATATCTACACCGCCATTTGTATGAACATGGAAATATCTACACCACCATCTGTATGAACATGGAAATATCTTCACCGCGATCTGTATGAACATGGATATATGTACACAGGCATCTGGATGAACATGGAAATATCTACACCGCTATCTGCATGAACATGGAAATATCTACACAGCTATCTGAATATACATGGAAATATCTACACAGATTTCTCTATAAATATGGAAATAACTAAAGCGCTATCTCGATAAACTTTGAAATATCTACACCGCCATCTGTATGAACATGGAAATATCTACACCGCCATCTGTACAAACATGGACATATCTACACCGCCATCTGTATAAATATGGAATTATCTACAACGCTATCTCTATAAACTTGGAAATATCTACACCGCGATCTCTATTAACATGGAAATAACTACACTGCAATCTGTATAAACATGGAAATATCTACACCGCCTCCTGTATGAACATGGAAATATCTACACCACCATCTGTATAAACGTGGAAATATCTATACCGCCATCTGTATGAACATGGAAATATCTACACCGCTAACTGTATGAACATGGAAATATCTACACCGCTATCTGCATGAACATGGAAATATATTCGCCATCTGTATGAACATGGAAATATCTACACCGCTAAATATATGAACATGGAAATGTCTACACCGCTATTGGTGTGAACATGGAAATATCTACACCGCTATCTGTATGAACATGGAAATAACGACACCGCCATCTGTATGAACATGTAAATATCTACACCACCATCTGTATGAACATGGAAATGTCTACACCGCTATTGGTATGAACATGGAAATATGTACACCGCTATCTGTATTAACATGGAAATATCTACACCGGTATCTCTATGAACATGGAAATATCTACACCGCTATCTGTATGAACATGGAAATATCTACACCGCTATCTGTATGAACATGGAAATATCTACACCGCTATCTGTATGAACATGCAAATATCTACACAGCTATCTGTATATCAATGGAAATATCCAGACTGGTATCTCTATAAACATGGAAATAACTACACTGCTATCTGTATAAACATGGAAATATCTACACCGCCATCTCTATGAACATGGAAATATCTACAACGCCATTTGTATGAACCTGGAAATATCTACACCGCCATCTCTATGAACATGGAAATATCTGCACCGCCATTTGTATGAACATGGAAATACCTACACCGCCATCTGTATGAGCATGGAAATATCTTCTCCGCCATTTGTATGAACATGGATATATGTACACCAGCATCTGGATGAACATGGAAATATCTACACCGTAATCTGCTTGAACATGGAAATATCTACACAGCTATCTGAATATACATGGAAATATCTACACAGATTTCTCTATAAATATGGGAATAACTACATCCCTATCTCTATAAACATCGAAATATCTACACCGCCATCTGTATGAACATGGAAATATCTACACCGCCATCTGTACGATCATGGACATATCTACACCGCCATCTGTATTAAGATGGAAATATCTACACCGCTATCTGTATAAACATGGAAATATCTGCCCAACTATCTGTATAAACATGGAAATATCCGCACCGCTATCTGAATAAACATGGAAATATCCACACCGCTATCTGTGTAAACATGGAAATGTCTACACCGCTATCTGTGTAAACATGGAAATATCTACACCGCCATCTGTGTAAACATGAAAATATCTACACCGCCATCCCTATAAACATGGAAATATGTACACCGTGCTCTGTATGAACATGGAAATATCTACACCGCCATCTCTATAAACGTGGAAATATCTACACCGCTATCTGTATGAACATGGAAATATCTACACCGCTATCTGTATGAACATGCAAATATCTACACAGCTATCTGTATATCAATGGAAATATCCAGACTGGTATCTCTATAAACATGGAAATAACTACACTGCTATCTGTATAAACATGGAAATATCTACACCGCCATCTCTATGAACATGGAAATATCTACACCGCCATTTGTATGAACCTGGAAATATATACACCGCCATCTCTATGAACATGGAAATATCTGCACCGCCATTTGTATGAACATGGAAATACCTACACCGCCATCTGTATGAGCATGGAAATATCTTCTCCGCCATTTGTATGAACATGGATATATGCACACCGGCATCTGGATGAACATGGAAATATCTACACCGTAATCTGCATGAACATGGAAATATATACACAGCTATCTGAATATACATGGAAATACCTACACAAATTTCTCTATAAATATGGAAATAACTACATCGCTATCTCTATAAACATCGAAATATCTACACCGTCCTCTGTATGAACATGGAAATATCCACACCGCTATCTCTATAAACGTGGAAATATCTACACCGCTATCTGTATGAACATGGAAATATCTACACCGCCATCTGTATGAACATGTAAATATCTACACCGCCATCTGTATGAACATGGAAATATCTACACCGCTAACTGTATGAAAGTGGAAATATCTACACCGCTATCTGTATGAACATGGAAATATCTACACCGCTCTCTGTATGAACATGGAAATATCTACACCGCTATCTCTATGAACATGCAAATATCTACACCGCTATCTCTATGAACATGCAAATATCTACACAGCTATCTCTATATCAATGGAAATATCTACACTGCTATCTCTATAAACATGGAAATAAGTACACTGCTATCTCTATAAATATGGAAATATCTACACCGCCATCTCTATGAACATGGAAATATCTACACCGCCATTTGTATGAACATGGAAATATCTACACCGCCATCTCTATGAACATTGAAATATCTACACCGCCATTTGTATGAACATGGAAATATCTACACCACCATCTGTATATACATGGAAATATCTTCACCGCCATCTGTATGAACATGGATATATGTACACAGGCATCTGGATGAACATGGAAATATCTACACCGCTATCTGCATGAACATGGAAATATCTACACAGCTATCTGAATATACATGTTAATATCTACACAGATTTCTCTATAAATATGGAAATATCTACACCGCCATCTGTGTAAACATGAAAATATCTACACCGCCATCCCTATAAACATGGAAATATCTACACCGCCATCTGTATGAACATGGAAATATCTACACCGCCATCTCCATAAACGTGGAAATATCTACACCGCTATCTGTATGAACTTGGAAATATCTACACTGCTCTCTGTATAAAATTGAAATTATCTACACCATTATCTCTATAAACATGGAAATATCTGCACTGCTATCTGTAAAACATGGAAATATCTACACCGCTATCTGTATAAACATGGAAATATCTTCAGCGCTATCTGTATAAACATGGAAATATCTACAACGCTGTCTCTATAAACTTGGAAATAACTACACCACTATCTCTGTATACATGGAAATATCTAGACCGCCATCTCTATAAACATGGAAATATCTACACCACCATCTGTATAAACATGGAAATATCTATACCGCTATCTGCATAAACATGGAATTATCTACACCGCCATCTCTCTGAACATGGAAATATCTACACCGCCATCTGTACGAACATGGAAATATCTATACCGCCATCTGTACGAACATGTAAATATCTACACCGCCATCTGTATGAACATGGAAATATCTACACCGCTAACTGTATGAACATGGAAATATCTACACCGCTGTCTGTATGAACATGGAAATATCTACACCGTTATCTGTATGAACATAGAAATATCTACACCGCTATCTGAATGAACATGGAAATATCTACACCGCTATCTGTATTAACATGGAAATATCTACACCGCTATCTGTATGAACATGGAAATATCTACACCGCTATCTGAATGAACATGGAAATATCTACACCGCTATCTGTATGAACATGGAAATATCTACATAGCTATCTGTATATCAATGGAAATATCCAGACTGGTATCTCTATAAACATGGAAATACCTACACTGCTATCTGTATAAACATGGAAATATCTACACCGCCATCTCTATGAACATGGAAATATCTACACCGCCTTTTGTATGAACCTGGAAATATCTACACCGCCATCTCTATGAACATGGAAATATCTACACCGCCATTTGTAAGAACATGGAAATACCTACACCGCCATCTGTATGAGCATGGAAATATCTTCACCGCCATATGTATGAACATGGATATATGTACACCGGCATCTGGATGAACATGGAAATATCTACACCGTAATCTGCATGAACATGGAAATTTCTACACAGCTATCTGAATATACATGGAATATCTACACAGATTTCTCAATAAATATGGAAATACCTACCTCGCTATCTCTATAAACTTCGAAATATCTACACCGCCATCTGTATGAACATGGAAATATCTACACCGCCATCTGTATGATCATGGACATATCTACACCGCCATCTGTATAAAGATGGAAATATCTACACCGCTATCTGTATAAACATGGAAATATCTGCCCAACTATCTGTATAAACATGGAATTATCCGCACCGCTATCTGAATAAACATGGAAATATCCGCACCGCTATCTGTATAAACATGGAAATATCTACACTGCTATCTGCATAAACATGGAAATATCCACACCGCTATCTGTGTAAACATGGAAATGTCTACACCGCTATCTGTGTAAACATGGAAATATCTACACCGCCATCTCTGTAAACATGAAAATATCTACACCGCCATCCATATAAACATGGAAATATCTACACCGTCCTCTGTATGAACATGGAAATATCTACACCGCCATCTCTATAAACGTGGAAATATCTACACCTCTATCTGTATGAACTTGGAAATATCTACACTGCTCTCTGTATGAAATTGAAATTATCAACAACACTATCTCTATAAACATGGAAATATCTACACTGCTATCTGTATAAACATGGAAATATCTACACCGCTATCTGTATAAACATGGAAATAACTTCACCGCTACATGTATAAACATGGAAATATCTACACCGCCAACTCTATGAACATGGAAATATCTACACTGCCATCTGTGCGAACATGGAAATATCTGTACCGCCATCTGTATGAACATGTAAATATGTACACCGCCATCTGTATGAACATGGAAATATCTACACCGCTAACTGTATGAACATGGAAATATCTACACTGCTATCTCTATGAACATGGAAATATCTACACCGTTATCTGTATGAACATTCAAATATCTACACAGCTATCTGTATATCAATGGAAATATCTACACAGCTGTCTCTATAAACATGGAAATAACTACACTGCTATCTGTATAAACATGGAAACATCTACACCGCCACCTGTATGAACATGGAAATATCTACACTGCCATCCGGACGAACATGGAAATATCTACACCGCCATCTGTATGAACATGGAAATATCTACACCGATATCTGTATGAACATGGAAATATCTACACCGCTATCTGTATGAACATGGAAATATCTACACCGCCATCTGTATGAACATCGAAATATCTACACCGCCATCTGTATGAACATGGAAATATCTACACCGCTAACTGTATGAACGTGGAAATATCTACACCGCTATCTGTATGAACGTGGAAATATCTACACCGCTATCTGTATGAACATGGAAATATCTACACCGCTATCTCTATTAACATGCAAATATCTACACCGCTGTCTCTAAGAACATGCAAATATCTACACAGCTATCTGTATATCAATGGAAATATCTACACTGCTATCTCTATAATCATGGAAATAACTACACTGCTATCTCTATAAATATGGAAATATCTACACCGCCATCTCTATGAACATGGAAATATCTACACCGCCATTTGTATGAACATGGAAATATCTACACCGCCATCTCTATGAACATGGAAATATCTACACCGCCATTTGTATGAACATGGAAATATCTACACCACCATCTGTATGAACATGGAAATATCTTCACCGCGATCTGTATGAACATGGATATATGTACACAGGCATCTGGATGAACATGGAAATATCTACACCGCTATCTGCATGAACATGGAAATATCTACACAGCTATCTGAATATACATGGAAATATCTACACAGATTTCTCTATAAATATGGAAATAACTAAAGCGCTATCTCGATAAACTTTGAAATATCTACACCGCCATCTGTATGAACATGGAAATATCTACACCGCCATCTGTACAAACATGGACATATCTACACCGCCATCTGTATAAATATGGAATTATCTACAACGCTATCTCTATAAACTTGGAAATATCTACACCGCGATCTCTATTAACATGGAAATAACTACACTGCAATCTGTATAAACATGGAAATATCTACACCGCCTCCTGTATGAACATGGAAATATCTACACCACCATCTGTATAAACGTGGAAATATCTATACCGCCATCTGTATGAACATGGAAATATCTACACCGCTAACTGTATGAACATGGAAATATCTACACCGCTATCTGCATGAACATGGAAATATATTCGCCATCTGTATGAACATGGAAATATCTACACCGCTAAATATATGAACATGGAAATGTCTACACCGCTATTGGTGTGAACATGGAAATATCTACACCGCTATCTGTATGAACATGGAAATAACGACACCGCCATCTGTATGAACATGTAAATATCTACACCACCATCTGTATGAACATGGAAATGTCTACACCGCTATTGGTATGAACATGGAAATATGTACACCGCTATCTGTATTAACATGGAAATATCTACACCGGTATCTCTATGAACATGGAAATATCTACACCGCTATCTGTATGAACATGGAAATATCTACACCGCTATCTGTATGAACATGGAAATATCTACACCGCTATCTGTATGAACATGCAAATATCTACACAGCTATCTGTATATCAATGGAAATATCCAGACTGGTATCTCTATAAACATGGAAATAACTACACTGCTATCTGTATAAACATGGAAATATCTACACCGCCATCTCTATGAACATGGAAATATCTACAACGCCATTTGTATGAACCTGGAAATATCTACACCGCCATCTCTATGAACATGGAAATATCTGCACCGCCATTTGTATGAACATGGAAATATCTACACCGCCATCTGTATGAGCATGGAAATATCTTCTCCGCCATTTGTATGAACATGGATATATGTACACCAGCATCTGGATGAACATGGAAATATCTACACCGTAATCTGCTTGAACATGGAAATATCTACACAGCTATCTGAATATACATGGAAATATCTACACAGATTTCTCTATAAATATGGGAATAACTACATCCCTATCTCTATAAACATCGAAATATCTACACCGCCATCTGTATGAACATGGAAATATCTACACCGCCATCTGTACGATCATGGACATATCTACACCGCCATCTGTATTAAGATGGAAATATCTACACCGCTATCTGTATAAACATGGAAATATCTGCCCAACTATCTGTATAAACATGGAAATATCCGCACCGCTATCTGAATAAACATGGAAATATCCACACCGCTATCTGTGTAAACATGGAAATGTCTACACCGCTATCTGTGTAAACATGGAAATATCTACACCGCCATCTGTGTAAACATGAAAATATCTACACCGCCATCCCTATAAACATGGAAATATGTACACCGTGCTCTGTATGAACATGGAAATATCTACACCGCCATCTCTATAAACGTGGAAATATCTACACCGCTATCTGTATGAACATGGAAATATCTACACCGCTATCTGTATGAACATGCAAATATCTACACAGCTATCTGTATATCAATGGAAATATCCAGACTGGTATCTCTATAAACATGGAAATAACTACACTGCTATCTGTATAAACATGGAAATATCTACACCGCCATCTCTATGAACATGGAAATATCTACACCGCCATTTGTATGAACCTGGAAATATATACACCGCCATCTCTATGAACATGGAAATATCTGCACCGCCATTTGTATGAACATGGAAATACCTACACCGCCATCTGTATGAGCATGGAAATATCTTCTCCGCCATTTGTATGAACATGGATATATGCACACCGGCATCTGGATGAACATGGAAATATCTACACCGTAATCTGCATGAACATGGAAATATCTACACAGCTATCTGAATATACATGGAAATACCTACACAAATTTCTCTATAAATATGGAAATAACTACATCGCTATCTCTATAAACATCGAAATATCTACACCGTCCTCTGTATGAACATGGAAATATCCACACCGCTATCTCTATAAACGTGGAAATATCTACACCGCTATCTGTATGAACATGGAAATATCTACACCGCCATCTGTATGAACATGTAAATATCTACACCGCCATCTGTATGAACATGGAAATATCTACACCGCTAACTGTATGAAAGTGGAAATATCTACACCGCTATCTGTATGAACATGGAAATATCTACACCGCTCTCTGTATGAACATGGAAATATCTACACCGCTATCTCTATGAACATGCAAATATCTACACCGCTATCTCTATGAACATGCAAATATCTACACAGCTATCTCTATATCAATGGAAATATCTACACTGCTATCTCTATAAACATGGAAATAAGTACACTGCTATCTCTATAAATATGGAAATATCTACACCGCCATCTCTATGAACATGGAAATATCTACACCGCCATTTGTATGAACATGGAAATATCTACACCGCCATCTCTATGAACATTGAAATATCTACACCGCCATTTGTATGAACATGGAAATATCTACACCACCATCTGTATATACATGGAAATATCTTCACCGCCATCTGTATGAACATGGATATATGTACACAGGCATCTGGATGAACATGGAAATATCTACACCGCTATCTGCATGAACATGGAAATATCTACACAGCTATCTGAATATACATGTTAATATCTACACAGATTTCTCTATAAATATGGAAATATCTACACCGCCATCTGTGTAAACATGAAAATATCTACACCGCCATCCCTATAAACATGGAAATATCTACACCGCCATCTGTATGAACATGGAAATATCTACACCGCCACCTCCATAAACGTGGAAATATCTACACCGCTATCTGTATGAACTTGGAAATATCTACACTGCTCTCTGTATAAAATTGAAATTATCTACACCATTATCTCTATAAACATGGAAATATCTGCACTGCTATCTGTAAAACATGGAAATATCTACACCGCTATCTGTATAAACATGGAAATATCTTCAGCGCTATCTGTATAAACATGGAAATATCTACAACGCTGTCTCTATAAACTTGGAAATAACTACACCACTATCTCTGTATACATGGAAATATCTAGACCGCCATCTCTATAAACATGGAAATATCTACACCACCATCTGTATAAACATGGAAATATCTATACCGCTCTCTGCATAAACATGGAAATATCTACACCGCCATCTCTATGAAGATGGAAATATCTACACCGCCATCTGTACGAACATGGAAATATCTACACCGCCATCTGTATGAACATGTAAATATCTACACCGCCATCTGTATGAACATGGAAATATCTACACCGATAACTGTATGAACATGGAAATATCTACACCGCTGTCTGTATGAACATGGAATTATCTACACCGTTATCTGTATGAACATAGAAATATCTACACCGCTATCTGTATAAACATGGAAATAGCTACACCGATATCTGTACGAACATGGAAATATCTACACCGCTATCTGTATGAACATGCAAATATCTACACAGCTATCTGTATATCAATGGAAATATCTACACCGCTATCTCTATTAACATGGAAATAACTACACTGCTATCTGTATAAACATGGAAATATCTACACCGCCACCTGTATGAACATGGAATTATCTACACTGCCATTCGTACAAACATGGAAATAGCTACACCGCCATCTGTATGAACATGTAAATATCTTCACCGCCCTCTGTATGAACATGGAAATATCTACACCGCTAAATGTATGAACATGGAAATGTCTACACCGCTAACTGTATGAACATGGAAATATCTACACCGCTATCTGTATGAACATGGAAATATCTACACCGCTATCTGTATGAACATGGAAATATCTACACCGCTATCTGTATGAACATGGAAATATCTACACCGCTATCTGTATGAACATGGAAATATCTACACCGCTATCTGTATGAACATGGAAATATCTAGACCGCTATCTGCATGAACATGCAAATATCTACACAGCTATCTGTATATCAATGAAAATATCTACACTGCTATCCCTATAAACATTGAAATAACTACACTGCTATCTGTATAAATATGGAAATATCTACACCTCCATCTCTATGAACATGGAAATATCTACACCGCCATTTGTATGAACATGGAAATATCTACACCGCCATCTCTATGAACATGTAAATATCTACACCGCCAGTTGTATGAACATGGAAATATCTACACCACCATCTGTATGAACATGGAAATATCTTCACCGCCATCTGTATGAACATGGATATATGTACACCGGCATCTGGATGAACATGGAAATATCTACACCGCTATCTGCATGAACATGGAAAGATCTACACAGCTATCTGAATATACACGGAAATATCTACACAGATTTCTCTATAAATATGGAAATAACTACAGCACTATCTCTATAAACTTCGAAATATCTACACCACCATCTGTATGAACATGGAAATATCTACACCGCCATCTGTACAAACATGGACATATCTACACTGCCATCTGTATTAAGATGGAAATATCTACACCGCTATCTGTATAAACATGGAAATATCTGCCCAACTATCTGTATAAACATGGAAATATCCGCACCGCTATCTGTATAAACATGGAAATATCTACACCGCTATCTGTGTAAACATGGAAATGTCTACACCGCTATCTGTGTAAACATGGAAATATCTACACCGCCATCTGTGTAAACATGAAAATATCTACACCGCCATCCCTATAAACATGGAAATATGTACACCGTGCTCTGTATGAACATGGAAATATCTACACCGCCATCTCTATAAACGTGGAAATATCTACACCGCTATCTGTATGAACATGGAAATATCTACACCGCTATCTGTATGAACATGCAAATATCTACACAGCTATCTGTATATCAATGGAAATATCCAGACTGGTATCTCTATAAACATGGAAATAACTACACTGCTCTCTGTATAAACATGGAAATATCTACACCGCCATCTCTATGAACATGGAAATATCTACACCGCCATTTGTATGAACCTGGAAATATATACACCGCCATCTCTATGAACATGGAAATATCTGCACCGCCATTTGTATGAACATGGAAATACCTACACCGCCATCTGTATGAGCATGGAAATATCTTCTCCGCCATTTGTATGAACATGGATATATGCACACCGGCATCTGGATGAACATGGAAATATCTACACCGTAATCTGCATGAACATGGAAATATCTACACAGCTATCTGAATATACATGGAAATACCTACACAAATTTCTCTATAAATATGGAAATAACTACATCGCTATCTCTATAAACATCGAAATATCTACACCGTCCTCTGTATGAACATGGAAATATCCACACCGCTATCTCTATAAACGTGGAAATATCTACACCGCTATCTGTATGAACATGGAAATATCTACACCGCCATCTGTATGAACATGTAAATATCTACACCGCCATCTGTATGAACATGGAAATATCTACACCGCTAACTGTATGAAAGTGGAAATATCTACACCGCTATCTGTATGAACATGGAAATATCTACACCGCTCTCTGTATGAACATGGAAATATCTACACCGCTATCTCTATGAACATGCAAATATCTACACCGCTATCTCTATGAACATGCAAATATCTACACAGCTATCTCTATATCAATGGAAATATCTACACTGCTATCTCTATAAACATGGAAATAAGTACACTGCTATCTCTATAAATATGGAAATATCTACACCGCCATCTCTATGAACATGGAAATATCTACACCGCCATTTGTATGAACATGGAAATATCTACACCGCCATCTCTATGAACATTGAAATATCTACACCGCCATTTGTATGAACATGGAAATATCTACACCACCATCTGTATATACATGGAAATATCTTCACCGCCATCTGTATGAACATGGATATATGTACAGAGGCATCTGGATGAACATGGAAATATCTACACCGCTATCTGCATGAACATGGAAATATCTACACAGCTATCTGAATATACATGTTAATATCTACACAGATTTCTCTATAAATATGGAAATATCTACACCGCCATCTGTGTAAACATGAAAATATCTACACCGCCATCCCTATAAACATGGAAATATCTACACCGCCATCTGTATGAACATGGAAATATCTACACCGCCATCTCCATAAACGTGGAAATATCTACACCGCTATCTGTATGAACTTGGAAATATCTACACTGCTCTCTGTATAAAATTGAAATTATCTACACCATTATCTCTATAAACATGGAAATATCTGCACTGCTATCTGTAAAACATGGAAATATCTACACCGCTATCTGTATAAACATGGAAATATCTTCAGCGCTATCTGTATAAACATGGAAATATCTACAACGCTGTCTCTATAAACTTGGAAATAACTACACCACTATCTCTGTATACATGGAAATATCTAGACCGCCATCTCTATAAACATGGAAATATCTACACCACCATCTGTATAAACATGGAAATATCTATACCGCTCTCTGCATAAACATGGAAATATCTACACCGCCATCTCTATGAAGATGGAAATATCTACACCGCCATCTGTACGAACATGGAAATATCTACACCGCCATCTGTATGAACATGTAAATATCTACACCGCCATCTGTATGAACATGGAAATATCTACACCGATAACTGTATGAACATGGAAATATCTACACCGCTGTCTGTATGAACATGGAATTATCTACACCGTTATCTGTATGAACATAGAAATATCTACACCGCTATCTGTATAAACATGGAAATAGCTACACCGATATCTGTACGAACATGGAAATATCTACACCGCTATCTGTATGAACATGCAAATATCTACACAGCTATCTGTATATCAATGGAAATATCTACACCGCTATCTCTATTAACATGGAAATAACTACACTGCTATCTGTATAAACATGGAAATATCTACACCGCCACCTGTATGAACATGGAATTATCTACACTGCCATTCGTACAAACATGGAAATAGCTACACCGCCATCTGTATGAACATGTAAATATCTTCACCGCCCTCTGTATGAACATGGAAATATCTACACCGCTAAATGTATGAACATGGAAATGTCTACACCGCTAACTGTATGAACATGGAAATATCTACACCGCTATCTGTATGAACATGGAAATATCTACACCGCTATCTGTATGAACATGGAAATATCTACACCGCTATCTGTATGAACATGGAAATATCTACACCGCTATCTGTATGAACATGGAAATATCTACACCGCTATCTGTATGAACATGGAAATATCTAGACCGCTATCTGCATGAACATGCAAATATCTACACAGCTATCTGTATATCAATGAAAATATCTACACTGCTATCCCTATAAACATTGAAATAACTACACTGCTATCTGTATAAATATGGAAATATCTACACCTCCATCTCTATGAACATGGAAATATCTACACCGCCATTTGTATGAACATGGAAATATCTACACCGCCATCTCTATGAACATGTAAATATCTACACCGCCAGTTGTATGAACATGGAAATATCTACACCACCATCTGTATGAACATGGAAATATCTTCACCGCCATCTGTATGAACATGGATATATGTACACCGGCATCTGGATGAACATGGAAATATCTACACCGCTATCTGCATGAACATGGAAAGATCTACACAGCTATCTGAATATACACGGAAATATCTACACAGATTTCTCTATAAATATGGAAATAACTACAGCACTATCTCTATAAACTTCGAAATATCTACACCACCATCTGTATGAACATGGAAATATCTACACCGCCATCTGTACAAACATGGACATATCTACACTGCCATCTGTATTAAGATGGAAATATCTACACCGCTATCTGTATAAACATGGAAATATCTGCCCAACTATCTGTATAAACATGGAAATATCCGCACCGCTATCTGTATAAACATGGAAATATCTACACCGCTATCTGCATAAACATGGAAATATCCACACCGCTAACTGTGTAAACATTGAAATGTCTACACCACTATCTGTGTAAACATGGAAATATCTACACCGCCATCTGTGTAAACATGAAAATATCTACACCGCCATCTCTATAAACATGGAAAATATACACCGCCATCTGTAGGAACATGGAAATATCTACACTGCCATCTCTATATACGTGGAAATATCTACACTGCTATCTGTATGAACCTGGAAATATCTACACTGCTATCTGTATAAAATTGAAATTATTTACAACACTATCTCTATAAACATGGAAATATCTACACTGCTATCTGTATAAACATGGAAATATCTACACCGCTATCTGTATAAACATGGAAATATCTTCACCGCTATCTGTATAAACATGGAAATATCTACAACGCTGTCTCTATAAAGTTGGAAATAACTACACCACTATCTCTATAAACATGGAAATATCTAGACCGCCATCTCTATAAACATGGAAATATCTACACCACCATCTGTATAAACATGGAAATATCTATACCGCTCTCTGCATAAACATGGAAATATCAACACCGCCATCTCTATGAACATGGAAATATCTACAAGGCCATTTGTATGAACAAGGAAATATCTACACCGCCATCTCTGTGAACATGGAAATATCCTCACCGCCATTTGTATGAACATGGAAATATCTACACCGCCATCTGTATGAACATGGAAATATCTTCACCGCCATCTGTATGAGCATGGATATATCTACACCGGCATCTGGATGAACATGGAAATATCTACACCGCTGTCTGCATGAACATGGAAATATCTACACAGCTATCTGCATATACATGGAAATATCTACACAGATTTCTCTATAAATATGGAAATAACTACAGCACTATCTCTATAAACTTCGAAATATCTACATCGCCATCTGTATGAACATGGAAATATCTACACCGACATCTGTAAAAACATGGACATATCTACACTGCCATCTGTATTAAGATGGAAATATCTACACCGCTATCTGTATAAACATGGAAATATCTGCCCAACTATCTGTATAAACATGGAAATATCCGCACCGCTATCTGTATAAACATGGAAATATCTACACCGCTATCTGCATAAACTTGGAAATATCCACACCGCTAACTGTGTAAACATTGAAATGTCTACACCACTATCTGTGTAAACATGGAAATATCTACACCGCCATCTGTGTAAACATGAAAATATCTACACCGCCATCTCTATAAACATGGAAAATATACTCCGCCATCTGTAGGAACATGGAAATATCTACACCGCCATCTCCATAAACGTGGAAATATCTACACTGCTATCTGTATGAACCTGGAAATATCTACACTGCTATCTGTATAAAATTGAAATTATCTACAACACTATCTCTATAAACATGGAAATATCTACACTGCCGTCCGTACGAACATATAAATATCTACACCGCCATCTGTATGAACATGTAAATATCTACACCGCCATCTGTATGAACATGGAAATATCTACACCGCTAACTGTATGAACATGGAAATATCTACACCGCTATTGGTATGAACACGGAAATATCTACACCGCTATCTGTATGAACATGGAAATATCTACACCGCCATCTGTATGAACATGTAAATATCTACACCGCCATCTGTATGAACATGGAAATATCTACACCGCTAACTGTATGAAAGTGGAAATATCTACACCGCTATCTGTATGAACATGGAAATATCTACACTGCTCTCTGTATGAACATGGAAATATCTACACCGCTATCTCTATGAACATGCAAATATCTACACCGCTATCTCTATGAACATGCAAATATCTACACAGCTATCTGTATAACAATGGAAATATCTACACTGCTATCTCTATAAACATGGAAATAAGTACACTGCTATCTCTATAAATATGGAAATATCTACACCGCCATCTCTATGAACATGGAAATATCTACACCGCCATTTGTATGAACATGGAAATATCTACACCGCCATCTCTATGAACATGGAAATATCTACACCGCCATTTGTATGAACATGGAAATATCTACACCACCATCTGTATGAACATGGAAATATCTTCACCGCCATCTGTATGAACATGGATATATGTACACAGGCATCTGGATGAACATGGAAATATCTACACCGCTATCTGCATGAACATGGAAATATCTACACAGCTATCTGAATATACATGTTAATATCTACACAGATTTCTCTATAAATATGGAAATATCTACACCGCCATCTGTATGAACATGTAAATATATACACCGCCGTCTGTACAAACATGGACATATCTACACCGCCATCTGTATTAAGATGGATATATCTGCACCGCTATCTGTATAAACATGGAAATATCTGCCCAACTATCTGCATAAACATGGAAAAAACCGCACCGCTATCTGTATAAACATGGAAATATCTACACTGCTATCTGCATAAACATGGAAATATCCACACCGCTATCTGTGTAAACATGGAAATGTCTACACCGCTATCTGTGTAAACAGGGAAATATCTACACCGCCATCTGTGTAAACATGAAAATATCTACACCGCCTTCCCTATAAACATGGAAATATCTACACTGCTCTCTGTATAAAATTGAAATTATCTACACCATTATCTCTTTAAAGATGGAAATATCTGCACTGCTATCTGTATAAACATGGAAATATCTACACCGCTATCTGTATAAACATGCAAATATCTTCACCGCTATCTGTATAAACATGGAAATATCTAAAACGCTGTCTCTATAAATTTGGAAATAACTACACCACTATCTCTGTATACACGGAAATATCTAGACCGCCATCTCTATAAACATGGAAATATCTACACCACCATCTGTATAAACATGGAAATATCTATACCGCTATCTGCATAAACGTGGAAATATCTACACCGCCATCTCTATGAAGATGGAAATATCAACACCGCCATCTGTACGAACATTGAAATATCTATACCGCCATCTGTATGAACATGTAAATATCTACACCGCCATCTGTATGAACATGGAAATATCTACACCGATAACTGTATGAACATGGAAATATCTACACCGCTGTCTGTATAAACATGGAAATATCTACACCGTTATCTGTATGAATATAGAAATATCTACACCGCTATCTGTATGAACATGGAAATAGCTACACCGCTATCAGTACAAACATGGAAATATCTACACCGCTATCTGTATGAACATGCAAATATCTACACAGCTATCTGTATATCAATGGAAATATCTACACCGCTATCTCTATTAACATGGAATTAACTACACTGCTATCTTTATAAATATGGAAATATCTACACCTCCATCTCTATGAACATGGAAATATCTACACCGCCATTTGTATGAACATGGAAATATCTACACCGACATCTCTATGAACATGGAAATATCTACACCGCCATTTGTATGAACATGGAAATATCTACACCACCATCTGTATGAACATGGAAATATCTTCACCGCCATCTGTATGAACATGGATCTATGTACACCGGCATCTGGATGAACATGGAAATATCTACACAGCTATCTGAATATACACGGAAATATCTACACAGATTTCTCTATAAATATGGAAATAACTACAGCACTATCTCTATAAACTTCAAAATATCTACACCGCCATCTGTATGAACATGGAAATATCTACACGGCCATCTGTACAAACATGGACATATCTACACCGCCATCTCTATTAAGATGGAAATATCTACACCGCTATCTGTATAAACATGGAAATATCTGCCCAACTATCTGTATAAACATGGAAATATCCGCACCGCTATCTGTATAAACATGGAAATATCTACACCGCTATCTGCATAAACATGGTAATATCCACAACGATATCTGTGTCAACATGGAAATGACTACACCCCTATCTGTGTAAACATGGAAATATCTATATCTCTATCTGCATAAACATGGAAATATCTACACCGCCATCTCTATGAACATGCAAATATCTACACCGCCATCTGTATGAACATGGAAATATCTACACCGCCATCTGTATGAACATGTAAATATCTAAACCGCCATCTGTATTAACATGGAAATATCTACAATGCTAACTGTATGAACATGCAAATATCTACACCGCCATCTGTATGAACATGGAAATATCTACACCATCATCTGTATGAACATGGAAATATCTACACCGCTATCTGTATGAACATGCAAATATCTACACAGCTATCTGTATATCAATGGAAATATCTACACCGCTATCTTTATAAACATGGAAATATCTGCACCACTATCTGTATAAACATGGAAATATCCGCACCGCTATCTGTATGAACATGTAAATATCTACACCGCTATCTGTACGAACATGGAAATATCTACACAGCTATCTGTATATCAATGGAAATATCTACACAGCTATCTCTATAAACATGGAAATATCTACACCGCCATTTGTACGAACATGGAAATATCTTCACCGCTTTCTGTATGAACATGGAAATATCTACACCGCTATGTGTATGAACATGCAAATATCTACACAGCTATCTGTATATCAATGGAAATATCTACACAGCTATCTCTATAAACATGGAAATATCTACACTGCTATCTGTATAAACATGGAAATATCTACACAGCCATTTGTATGAACATGGAAATATCTACACCCCATCTGTATGAACATGGAAATATCTACACCGCTATCTGTATGAACATGGAAATATCTACACCGTTATCTGTATGAACATGGAAATATCTACACCGCCATCTGTATGAACATGGAAATACCTACACTGCCATCTGTATGAACATGTAAATATCTACACCACCATCTGTATGAACATGGGAATATCTACACCGCTAACAGTATGAACGTGGAAATAACTACACCGCTACCTGTATAAACATGGAAATATCTGCCTATCTGTATAAACATGGAAATATCCGCACCGCAATCTGTATAAACATGGAAATATCTACACCGCTATCGGCATAAACATGGAAATATCCACAACGCTATCTGTGTAAACATGGAAATGTCTACACCGCTATCTGTGTAAACATGGAAATATATGCACCGCCATCTGTGTAAACATGAAAATATCTACACCGCCATCCCCATAAACTTGGAAATATCTACACCACCATCTGTATAAACATGGAAATATCTGTATCGCTATCTGCATAAACATGGAAATATCTACACCGCCATCTCTATGAACATGGATATATCTACACCGCCATCTGTATGAACATGGAAATATCTACACCGCTAACTGTATTAACATGGAAATACCTACACCGCTATCTGTAGGAAAATGGAAATATCTACACCGCTATCTGTATGAACATGGAAATATCTACACCGCTCTCTGTATGAACATGGAAATATCTACACCGCTATCTGTATGAACGTGGAAATATCTACACCGCTATCTGTATAAACATGCAAATATCTACACAGCTATCTGTATATCAATGGGAATATCTTCACTGCTATCTCTGTAAACATGGAAATAACTACACTGCTATCTGTATAAACATGGAAATATCTACACCGCCACCTGTATGAACATGGAAATATCTACACTGCCATCTGTATGAACATGTAAATATCTACACCGCCATCTGTATGAACATGGAAATATCTACACCGCTAACTGTATGAACATGGAAATATCTACACCGCTATCTGTATGAAAATGGAAATATCTACACTGCTATATGTATGAACATGGAAATATCTACACCGCTATCTGTATGAACATGGAAATATCTACACCGCTATCTGTATATCAATATAAATATCTACACTGCTATCTCTATAAACATGGAAATAACTACACTGCTATCTGTATCAACATGGAAATATCTACACAGCCATCTCTATGAACATGGAAATATCTACACAGCCATCTGTATGAACATGGAAATATCTTCACCGCCATCTGTATGAACACGGATTTATCTACACCGGCATCTGGATGAACATGGAAATAACTACACCGCTATCTGCATGAACATGGAAATATCTACACAGCTATCTGCATATACATGGAAATATCTACACAGATTTCTATATAAATATAGAAATAACTACAGCACTATCTCTATAAACTTCGAAATATCTACACCGCCATCTGTATGAACATGGAAATACCTACACCACCATCTGTATAAACATGGAAATATCTATACCGCCATCTGCATAAACATGGAAATATTTACACCACCATTTGTATTAAGATGGAAATATCTACACCGCTATCTGTATAAACATGGAAATATCTGCACCACTATCTGTATTAACATGGAAATATCCGCACCGCTTTCTGTATAAACATGGAAATATCTACACTGCTATCTGCATAAAGATGGAAATATCCACACCGCTATCTGTGTAAACAAGGAAATGTCTACACCGCTATCTGTGTAAACATGGAAATATCTACACTGCCATCTGTGAAAACATGAAAATATCTACACTGCCATCTCTATAAACAAGGAAAAATCTACACCGCCATCTGTATGAACATGGAAATATCTACACCGCCATCTCTATAAACGTGGAAATACCTACACCGCTATCTGTATGAACTTGGAAATATCTACACTGCTATCTGTACAAAATTGGAATTATCTACACCACTATCTCTATCAACATGGAAATATCTACACAGCTATCTGTATAAACATGGAAATATCTTCACCGCTATCTCTATAAACATAGAAATATCTACAACGCTGTCTCTATAAACATGGAAATATCTGCAACGCTGTCTGTATAAACTTCGAAATAACTACACTACTATCTCTATAAACATGGAAATACCTAGACCGCCATCTCTATAAACATGGAAAGATCTACACGACCGTCTGTATAAACATGGAAATATCTATACCGCTACCTGCATAAACATGGAAATATCTACACCGCCATCTCTATGAACATGGAAATATCTACAACGCCATCTGTACGAACATGGAAATATCTACACCGACATCTGTATGAACATGTAAATATCTACACTGCCATCTGTATGAACATGGAAATATCTACACCGCTTACTGTATGAACATGGAAATATCTGTACCGTTATCTGTATGAAGATGCAAATATCTACACCGTTATCTCTATGAACATGGAAATAGCTACACCGCTATCTGTATGAACATGGAAATATCTGCACAGCTATCTGCATATACATGGAAATATCTACACAGATTTCTCTATAAATATGGAAATAACTAAAGCGCTATCTCTATAAACTTCGAAATATCTACACCGCCATCTGTATGAACATGGAAATATCTACACCGCCATCTGTATGAACATGGACATATCTACACCGCCATCTGTAATAAGGTGGAAATATCTACACCGCTATCTGTATAAACATGGAAATATCTCCACCACTATCTGTATAAACATGGAAATAACCGCACCGCTATCTGTATAAACATGGAAATATCTACACCGCTATCTGCATAAACATGGAAATATCCACACCGCTATCTGTGTAAACATGGAAATGTCTTCACCGCTATCTGTGTAAACATGGAAATGTCTCCACCGCCATCTGTGTAAACATGAAAATATCTACACCGCTATCTCTATAAACATGGAAATATCTACACCGCCATCTGTACGAACATGGAAATATCTACACCGCTATCTGTATGAACATGGAAATATCTACACCGCTATGTGTATGAACATGCAAATATCTACACAGCTATCTGTATATCAATGGAAATATCTACACTGCTATCTCTATAAACATGGAAATATCTACACTGCTATCTGTATAAACATGGAAATATCTACACTGCCATTTGTATGAACATGGAAATATCTACACCCCTAACTGTATGAACATGGAAATATCTACACCGCAATCTGTAAAAACATGGAAATATCTTCACCGCTATCTCTATAAACGTGGAAATATCTACAACGCTGTCTCTATAAACATGGAAATATCTGCAACGCTGTCTGTATAAACTTCGAAATAACTACACTACTATCTCTATAAACATGGAAATACCTAGACCGCCTTCTCTATAAACATGGAAATAACTACACCACCGTCTGTATAAACATGGAAATATCTATACCGCTATCTGCATAAACATGGAAATATCTACACCGCCATCTCTATGAACATGGAAATATCTACAACGCCATCTGTACGAACATGGAAATATCTACACCGACATCTGTATGAACATGTAAATATCTACACTGCCATTTGTATGAACATGGAAATATCTACACCGCTTACTGTATGAACATGGAAATATCTGTACCGTTATCTGTATGAAGATGTAAATATCTACACCGTTATCTCTATGAACATGGAAATATCTACACCGCTATCTGTATGAACATGGAAATATCTACACAGCTATCTGCATATACATGGAAATATCTACACAGATTTCTCTATAAATATGGAAATAACTAAAGCGCTATCTCTATAAACTTCGAAATATCTACACTGCCTTCTGTATGAACATGGAATTATCTACACCGCCATCTGTACGAACATGGACATATCTACACCGCCATCTGTAATAAGATGGAAATATCTACACCGCTATCTGAATAAACATGGAAATATCTCCACCACTATCTGTATAAACATGGAAATAACCGCACCGCTATCTGTATAAACATGGAAATATCTACACCGCTATCTGCATAAACATGGCAATATCCACACCGCTATCTGTGTAAACATGGAAATGTCTACACCGCTATCTGTGTAAACATGGAAATGCCCCACCGCCATCTGTGTAAACATGAAAATATCTAAACCGCCATCTCTATAAACATGGAAATATCTACACCGCCATCTGTACGAACATGGAAATATCTACACCGCTATCTGTATGAACATGGAAATATCTACACCGCTATGTGTATGAACATGCAAATATCTACACAGCTATCTGTATATCAATGGAAATATCTACACTGCTATCTCTATAAACATGGAAATATCTACACTGCTATCTGTATAAACATGGAAATATCTACACTGCCATTTGTATGAACATGGAAATATCTACACCCCTAACTGTATGAACATTGAAATATCTACACCGCTAACAGTATGAACATGGAAATAACTACACCGCTACCTGTATAAACATGGAAATATCTGCCTATCTGTATAAACATGGAAATATCCGCACCGCCATCTGTATAAACATGGAAATATCTACACCGCTATCGGCATAAACATGGAAATATCCACAACGCTATCTGTGTAAACATGGAAATGTCTACAAGGCTATCTGTGTAAACATGGAAATATATGCAACGCCATCTGTGTAAACATGAAAATATCTACACCGCCATCCCCATAAACTTGGAAATATCTACACCACCATCTGTATAAACATGGAAATATCTATATCGCTATCTGCATAAACATGGAAATATCTACACCGCCATCTCTATGAACATGGATATATCTACACCGCCATCTGTATGAACATGGAAATATCTGCACCGCTAACTGTATGAACATGGAAATACCTACACCGCTATCTGTAGGAAAATGGAAATATCTACACCGCTATCTGTATGAACATGGAAATATCTACACCGCTCTCTGTATGAACATGGAAATATCTACACCGCTATCTGTATGAACGTGGAAATATCTACACCGCTATCTGTATGAACATGCAAATATCTACACAGCTATCTGTATATCAATGGGAATATCTTCACTGCTATCTCTGTAAACATGGAAATAACTACACTGCTATCTGTATAAACATGGAAATATCTACACCGCCACCTGTATGAACATGGAAATATCTACACTGCCATCTGTAAGAACATGTAAGTATCTACACCGCCATCTGTATGAACATGGAAATATCTACACCGCTAACTGTATGAACATGGAAATATCTACACCGCTATCTGTATGAAAATGGAAATATCTACACTGCTATATGTATGAACATGGAAATATCTACACCGCTATCTGTATGAACATGGAAATATCTACACCGCTATCTGTATATCAATGGAAATATCTACACTGCTATCTCTATAAACACGGAAATAACTACACTGCTATCTGTATCAACATGGAAATATCTACACCTCCATCTCTATGAACATGGAAATATCTACACAGCCATCTGTATGAACATGGAAATATCTTCACCGCCATCTGTATGAACATGGATGTATCTACACCGGCATCTGGATGAACATGGAAAAAACTACACCGCTATCTGCATGAACATAGAAATATCTACACCGCTATCTGCATATACATGGAAATATCCACACAGATTTCTATATAAATATAGAAATAACTACAGCACTATCTCTATAAACTTCGAAATATCTACACCGCCATCTGTATGAACATGGAAATATCTACACCACCATCTGTATAAACATGGAAATATCTATACCGCCATCTGCATAAACATGGAAATATCTACACCACCATTTGTATTAAGATGGAAATATCTACACCGCTATCTGTATAAACATGGAAATATCTGCACCACTATCTGTATTAACATGGAAATATCCGCACCGCTTTCTGTATAAACATGGAAATATCTTCACCGCTATCTGTGTAAACATGGAAATATCTACACCGCCATCTGTGTATTCATGAAAATATCTACACTGCAATACCTATAAACGTGGAAATATCTACACTGCCATCTGTATGAACATGGAAATATCTACACCGCCATCTCTGTAAACGTGGAAATATCTACACCGCTATCTGTATGAACTTGGAAATATCTACACTGCTCTCTGTATAAAATTGAAATTATCTACACCTCTATCTCTATAAACATGGAAATATCTACACTGCTATCTGTATAAACATGGAAATATCTACAACGCTATCTGTATAAACATGGAAATATCTTCACCGCTATCTGTATAAACATGGAAATATCTACAACGCTGTCTCTATAAACTTGGAAATAACTACACCACTATCTCTGTAAACATGGAAATATCTACACCGCCATCTCTATAAACATGGAAATATCTACACCACCATCTGTATAAACATGGAAATATCTATACCGCTATCTGCATAAACATGGAAATATCTACACCGCCATCTCTATGAACACGGAAATATCTACACCGCAATCTGTACGAACATGGAAATATCTATACCGCCATCTGTATGAACATGTAAATATCTACACCGCCATCTGTATGAACATGGAAATATCTTCTCCGCTAACTGAACATGGAAATATCTACACTGCTATCTGTATGAACATGGAAATATCTACCCCGTTATCTGTATGAACATGGAAATATCTAAACCGCTATCTGTATGAACATGCAAATATCTACACCGCTATCTGTACAAACAAGGAAATATCTACACCGCTATCTGTATGAACATGCAAATTTCTACACAGCTATCTGTATATCAATGGAAATATCTACAATGCTATCCCTATAAACATGGAAATAACTACACTGCTATCTGTATAAACATGGAAATATCCACACCGCCACCTGTATGAACATGGAAATATCTACACTGCCATCCGTAGGAACATGGAAATATCTACACCGCCATCTGTATGAACATGTAAATATCTGCACCGCCATCTGTATGAGCATGGAAATATCTACACCGCTAACCGTATGAACATGGAAATATCTACACCGCTATCTGTATGAACATGGAAATATCTACACCGCTATCTGTATGAACATGGAAATATCTAGACCGCTATCTGTATGAAAATGCAAATATCTACACACCTATCTGTATATCAATGGAAATATCTACACTGCTATCTCTATAAACATGGAAATAACTACACTGCTATCTGTATAAACATGCAAATATCTACACCGCCGTCTCTATGAACATGGAAATATCTATACCGCCATTTGTATGAACATGGAAATATCTACACCGCCATCTGTGTAAACATGAAAATATCTACACCGCAATTCCAATAAACATGGAAATATCTACACTGTCCTCTGTATGAACATGGAAATATCTACACCGCCATCTCTATAAACGTGGAAATATCTACACCGTTATCTGTATGAACTTGGAAATAACTACACTGCTCTCTGTATAAAATTGAAATTATCTACACCACTATCTCTATAAACATGGAAATATCTACACTGCTATCTGTATAAACATGGAAATATCTACACCGCTATCTGTATAAACATGGAAATATCTTCACCTCTATCTGTATAAACATGGAAATATCTACAACGCTGTCTCTACAAACTTGGAAATAACTACACCACTATCTCTGTAAACATGGAAATATCTACACCACCATCTGTATAAAGATAGAAATATCTATAACGCTATCTGCATAAACATGAAAATATCTAGACCGCCATCTCTATGAACATGGAAATATCTACACCGCCATCGGTATGAACATGGAAATATCTAAACCGTCATCTGTATGAACATGTAAATATCTACACCGCTACTGTATGAACATGGAAATGTCTAAACCTCCATCTGTATGAATATGGAAATATCTACACCGCCATCTGTATGAACATGGAAATATCTACACCGCCATCTGCATGAACATGTAAATATCTAAACCGCCATCTGTATGAACATGGAAATATCTACACCGCTAACTGTATGAACTTGGAAATATCTACACCGCTATCTGTATGAACATGGAAATATCTACAACGCTATCTGTATGAACATGGAAATATCTTCACCGCTATCTGTATGAACTTGGAAATATCTACACCGCTATTTGTATGAACATGGAAATATCTACACCGCTATCTGTATGAAATTGCAAATATCTACACAGCTATCTGTATATCAATGGAAATATCCACACTGGTATCTCTATAAACATGGAAATAACTACACTGCTATCTGTATAAACATGGAAATATCTACACCACCATCACTATGAACATGGAAATATCTACACTGCCATTTGTATGAACCTGGAAATATCTACACCGCCATCTCTATGAACATGGAAATATCTACACCGCCATTTGTATGAACATGGAAATAGCTACACCGCCATCTGTGTGAACATGAAAATATCTTCACCGCCATATGTATGAACATGGATATATGTACAACGGCATCTGGATGAACATGGAAATATCTACACCGCTATCTGCATGAACATGGAAATATCTACACAGCTATCTGAATATACATGGAAATATCTACACCGATTTCTCTATAAATATGGAAATAACTACAGCGCTATCTCTATAAACTTCGAAATATCTACACCGCCATCTGTATGAACATGAAAATATCTACACCGCCATCTGAACGAACAAGGACATATCTACACCGCCATCTGTATTAAGATGGACATATCTACACCGCTATCTGTATAAACATGGAAATATCTGCCCAACTATCTGTATAAACATGGAAATATCTACACTGCTATCTGCATAAACATGGAAATATCCACACCGCTATCTGTGTAAACATGGAAATGTCTACACCGCTATCTGTGTAAACATGGAAATATCTACACCGCCATCTGTGTAAACATGAAAATATCTACACCGCCATCCCTATAAATATGGAAATATCTACACCGTCCTCTGTATGAACATGGAAATATCTACACCGCCATCTCTATAAACGTGGAAATATCTACACCACTATCTGTATGAACTTGGAAATATCTACACTGCTCTCTGTATAAAATTGAAATTATCTACACCACTATCTCTATAAACATGGAAATATCTACACTGCTATCTGTATAAACATGGAAATATCTACACCGCTTTCTGTATAAACATGGAAATATCTTCACCGCTATCTGTATAAACATGGAAATATCTACAACGCTGTCTCTATAAACTTGGAAATAACTAAACCACTATCTCTGTAAACATGGAAATATCTAGACCGCCATTTCTATAAACATGGAAATATCTACACCACCATCTGTATAAACATGGAAATATCTACACCACCATCTGTATGAACATGGAAATATCTACACTGCTAACTGTATGAACATGGAAATATCTACACCGCTATCTGTATGAACATGGAAATAATTACATCGTTAACTGTAAGAACATGGAAATATCTACACCGCTATCTGCATGAACATGGAAATATCTACACCGCTATCTGTACGAACATGGAAATATCTACACCGCTATCTGTATGAACATGCAAATATCTACACAGCTATCTGTATATCAATGGAAATATCTACAATGCTATCTCTATAAACATGGAAATAACTACACAGCTATCTGTATAAACATGGAAATATCTACACCGCCACCTGTATGAACATGGAAATATCTACACTGCCATCCGTACAAACATGGAAATATCTACACCGCCATCTGTATGAACATGTAAATATCTACACCGCTATCTGTATGAACATGGAAATATCTACACCGCTATCTGTATGAACATGCAAATATCTGCACAGCTATCTGTATATCAATGGAAATATCTACAATGCTATCTCTATAAAGATGGAAATAACTACACTTCTATCTGTATAAACATGGAAATATCTACACCGCCATCTCAATGAACATGGAAATACCTACACCGCCATTTGTATGAACATGGAAATATCTACACCGCCATTTGTATGAACATGGAAATATCTACACCGCCATCTGTACGAACATGGACATATCTACACCGCCATATGTATTAAGATGGAAATATCTACACCGCTATCTGTAGAAGCATGGAAATATCTGCACCACTGTCTGTATAAACTTGGAAATAACCGCACCGCTATCTGTATAAACATGGAAATATCTTCAACGCTATCTGCATAAACATGGAAATATCCACACCGCTATCTGTGTAAACATGGAAATGTCTACAAAGCTATCTGTGTAAACATGAAAATATGTACACCGCCATCTCTATAAGCATGGAAATATCTACACCGCCATCTGTATGATCATGGAAATACCTACACCGCCATCTCTTTAAACGTGGAAATATCTACACCGCTATCTGTATGAACTTAGAAATATCTACACTGCTATCTGTATAAAATTGGAATTATCTACACCGCTCTCTGCATGAACATGGAAATATCTACACCGCTATCGGTATGAACATGGAAATATCTACACCGCTATCTGTATGAACATGCAAATATCTACACCGGAATCTGGATGAACATGGAAATATCAACACTGCTATCTGCATGAGCATGGAAATATCTACACAGCTATCTGCATGTACATGGAAATATCTACACACATTTCTCTATAAATATGGAAATAACTACAGCGCTATCTCTATAAACTTCGAAATATCTACACGGCCATCTGTATGAACATGGAAATATCTACACCGCCATCTGTACGAACAAGGACATATCTACACCGACATCTGTATTAAGCTGGAAATATCTACACCGCTATCTGCATAAACATGGAAATATCTACACAGCTATCTGTGTAAACATGGAAATGTCCACACAGCTATCTGTGTAAATATGGAAATATCTACACCGCCATCTGTTTAAACATGAAAATATCTACACCGCCATCTCCATAAACATGGAAGTATCTACACCGCCATCTGTATGAACATGGAAATATCTTCAACGCCATCTCTATAAACGTGGAAATATCTACACCGCTATCTGTATGAACTTGGAAATATCTAAACTACTATCTGTATAAAATTGGAATTATCTACACCACTATCTCTACAAACATGGAAATATCTACACCGCTATCTGTATAAACATGGAAATATCTACACCTCTATCTGTATAAACATGGAAATACCTTCACCGCTATCTGTATAAACACGGAAATATCTACAACGCTGTCTCTATAAACTTGGAAATAACTACACCACTATCTCTATAAACATGGAAATATCTAGACCGCCATCTCTATAAACATGGAAATATCTACACCACCATCTGTATAAACATGGAAATATCCATACCGCTATCTGCATAAACATGGAAATATCTACACCGCTGACTGTATGAGCATGGAAATATCTACAACGCTATCTGTATGAACATGGAAATATCTACACCGCTATCTGTATGAACATGGAAATAACTACACCGCTATCTGTGTGAACACGGAAATATCTACACCGCTCTCTGTATGAACATGGAAATATCTACACAGCTATCTGTATATCAATGGAAATATCTACAATGCTATCTCTATAAACATGGAAATAACTACACTGCTATCTGTATAAACATGGAAATATCTACACCGCCACCTGTATGAACATGGAAATATCTACACTGCCATCCGTACGAACATGGAAATATCTAGACCGCCATCTGTATGAACATGTAAATACCTGCACCGCCATCTGTATGAACATGGAAATATCTACACCGCTAACTGTATGAACATGGAAATATCTACACCGCTATCTGTATGAACATGGAAATATCTACACCGCTATCTGTATGAACATGGAAATATCTACACCGCCATCTGAATGAACAAGGAAATATCTACACCGCCATCTGTATGAACATGTAAATATCTACACTGCCATCTATAAGAAGATGGAAATATCTACACCGCTAACTGTATGAACATGGAAATATCTACACCGCTATCTGTATGAACATGGAAATATCTACACCGCTATCTGTATAAACATGGAAATATCTACACCGCTATCTGTATGAACATGCAAATATCTACACAGCTATCTGTATATCAATGAAAATATCTACACTGCCATCTCTATAAACATGGAAATAACTACAATGCTATCTGTATACACATGGAAATGTCTACACCGCCATCTCTATGAACATGGAAATATCTACACCGCCATTTGTATGAACATGGAAATATCTACACTGCCATCTCTATAAACGTGGAAATATCTACACCGCTATCTGTATGAACTTGGAAATATCTACACTGCTCTCGGTATAAATTGAAATTATCTACACCACTATCTCTATAAACATGGAAATATCTACACTGCTATCTGTATAAACATGGAAATATCTACACCGCTATCTGTATAAACATGGAAATATCTTCACCGCTATCTGTATAAACATGGAAATATCTACAACGCTGTCTCTATAAACTAGGAAATAACTACACCACTATCTCTGTAAACATGGAAATATCTAGACCGCCATCCCTATAAACATGGAAATATTTACACCGCCATGTGTATGAACATGGAAATATCTTCACCGCTAACTGTATGAACATGGAAATATCTACACCTCCATCTGTATGAACATGGAAATATCTTCACCGCTAACTGTATGAACATGGAAATATCTACACCGCTATCTGTATGAACATGGAAATATCTACACCGTTATCTCTATGAACATGGAAATATCTACACCGCTAACTGTATGAACATGGAAATATCTACACCGCTATCTGTATGAACATGGAAATATCTACACCGCTATCTGTATGAACATGGAAATATCTACACCGCTATCTGTATGAACATGGAAATATCTACACCGCTATCTGTATGAACATGGAAATATCAACACCGCTATCGGTATGAACATGCAAATACCTACACAGCTATCAGTATATCAATGGAAATATACACACTGCTATCTCTTTAAACATGGAAATAACTACACTGCTATCTGTATAAACATGGAAATATCTACACCGCCACCTATATGAACATGGAAATATCTACACTGCTATCCGTACGAACATGGAAATATCTACACCGCCATCTGTATGAACATTTAAATATCTACACCGCCGTCTGTATGAACATGGAAATATCTACACCGCTAACTGTATGAACATGGAAATATGTACACCGCAATCTGTATGAACATGCAAATATCTACACAGCTATCTGTATATCAATGGAAATATCCTCACTGCTATCTCTATAAACATGGAAATAACTACACTGCTATCTCTATAAACATGGAAATATCTACACCGCCATCTCTATGAACATAGAAATACCTACACCGCCATTTGTATGAACATGGAAATATCTACATTGCCATCTGCATGAACATGGAAATATCTACACCGCCATCTCTATAAACGTGGAAATATCTACACCGCTATCTGTATGAACTTGGAAATATCTACACTGCTCTTGGTATAAATTGAAATTATCTACACCACTATCTCTATAAACATGGAAATATCTAAACTGCTATCTGTATAAACATGGAAATATCTACACCGCTATCTGTATAAACATGGAAATATCTACACCGCTATCTGTATAAACATGGAAATATCTTCACCGTTATCTGTATAAACATGGAAATATCTACAACGCTGTCTCTATAAACTTGGAAATAACTACACCACTATCTCTGTAAACATGGGAATATCTAGACCGCCATCTCTATAAACATGGAAATATCTACACCACCATCTGTATAAACATGGAAATATCTATACCGCTATCTGAATAAACATGGAAATATCTACACTGCCATCTCTATGAACATGGAAATATCTACACCGCCATCTGTACGAACATGGAAATATCTACACCGCCATCTATATGAACATGTAAATATCTACACCGCCATCTGTATGAACATGGAAATATCTACACCGCTAACTGTATGAACATGGAAATATCTACACCGCTATCTGTATGAACATGGAAATATCTACACCATTATCTCTATGAACATGGAAATATCTACACCGCTAACTGAACATGGAAATATCTACACCGCTATCTGTATGAACATGGAAATATCTACACCGTTATCTGTATGAACATGGAAATATATACACCGCTATCTGTATGAACATGGAAATATCTACACCGCTATCTGTACGAACATGGAAATATCTACGCCGCTATCTATATGAACATGCAAATACCTACACAGCTATCTGTATATCAATGGAAATATCCACACTGCTATCTCTATAAACATGGAAATATCTCCACTGCTATCTGTATAAACATGGAAATATCTGCCCAACTATCTGTATAAAGATGGAAATATCCGCACCGCTATCTGTATAAACATGGAAATATCTACACTGCTATCTGCAAAAACATGGAAATATCCAAACCGCTATCTGTGTAAACATGGAAATGTCTACACCGCCATCTGTGTAAACAAGAAAATATCTACACCGCCATCCCCATAAACATGGAAATATCTACACCGCCATCTGTATGAACATGGAAATATATACACCGCCATCTCTATAAACGTGGAAATATCTACACCGCTATCTGCATGAACTTGGAAATATCTACACTGCTCTCTGTATAAAATTGAAATTATCTACACCACTATCTCTGTAAACATGGAAATATCTACACTGCTATCTGTATAAACATGGAAATATCTACACCGCTATCTGTATAAACATGGAAATATCTTCACCGCTATCTGTATAAACATGGAAATATCTACAACGCTGTCTCTATAAACTTGGAAATAACTACACGACTATCTCTGTAAACATGGAAATATCTAGACCGCCATCTCTATAAACATGGAAATATCTACACCACCATCTGTATAAACATGGAAACATCTATACCACTATCTGTATAAACATGGAAATATCTACACCGCCATCTCTATGAACATGGAAATATCTACACCGCCATTTGTATGAACATGGAAATATCTACACCGCCATCTCTATGAACATGTAAATATCTACACAGCCATTTGTATGAACATGGAAATATCTACACTGCCATCTCTATGAACATGGAAATATCTTCACCGCCATCTGTATGAACATGGATATATGTGCACCGGCATCTGGATGAACATGGAAATATCTACACAGCTATCTGCATGAACATGGAAATATCTACACAGCTATCTGAATATACATGGAAATATCTTCACAGATTTCTCTATAAATATGGAAATAACTACAGCGCTATCACTATAAACTTCGAAATATCTACACCGCCATCTGTATGAACACGGAAATATCTACACCGCCATCTGTACAGACATGGACATATCTACACCTGCATCTGTATTAAGATGGAAATATCTACACCGCCGTCTGTATAAACATGGAAATATCTGCCCAACTATCTGTATAAACATGGAAATATCCGCACCGCTATCTGTATAAACATGGAAATATCTAAACCGCCATCTGTGTAACCAAGAAAATATCTACACCGCCATCCCCATAAACATGGAAATATCTACACCGCCATCTGTATGAACATGGAAATATCACCACCGCAATCTCTATAAACGTGGAAATATATACACCGCTATCTGCATGAACTTGGAAATATCTACACTGCTCTCTGTATAAAATTGAAATTATCTACACCACTATCTCTGTAAACATGGAAATATCTACACTGCTATCTGTATAAACATGGAAATATCTACACCGCTATCTGTATAAACATGAAAATATCTTCACCGCTATCTGTATAAACATGGAAATATCTACAACGCTGTCTCTATAAACTTGGAAATAACTACACGACTATCTCTGTAAACATGGAAATATCTAGACCGCAATCTCTATAAACATGGAAATATCTACACCACCATCTGTATAAACATGGAAACATCTATAGCGCTATCTGCATAAACATGGAAATATCGACACCGCCATCTCTATGAACATGGAAATATCTACACCGCCATCTGTACGAACATGGAAATATCTATACCGTCATCTGTATGAACATGTAAATATCTACACCGCTATCTGTATGAACATGGAAATATCTACACCACTAACTGTATGAACATGGAAATATCTACACCGCTATCTGTATGAACATGGAAATATCTACACCGAAATCTGTATGAACATGGAAATATCTACACCGCTATCTGTATGAACATGGAAATATCTACACCGCTATCTGTTCGAACATGGAAATATCTACACCGTTATCTGTATGAACATGCAAATATCTACACAGCTATCTGTATATCAATGGAAATATCTACACAGCTGTCTCTATAAACATGGAAATAACTACACTGCTATCTGTATAAACATGGAAATATCTACACCGCCACCTGTATGAACATGGAAATATCTACACTGCCATCCGTACGAACATGGAAATATCTACACCGCCATGTGTATGAACATGTAAATATCTACACCGCCATCTGTATGAACATGGAAATATCTACACCGCTAACTGTATGAACATGGAAATATATACACCGCCATCTGTATGAACACGGAAATATCTACACCGCCATGTGTACAAACATGGACATATCTACACCGGCATCTGTATTAAGACGGAAATATCTACACCGCGGTCTGTATAAACATGGAAATATCTGCCCAACTATCTGTATAAACATGGAAATATCCGCACCGCTATCTGTATAAATATGGAAATATCCGCACCGCTATCTGTATAAACATGCAAATATCTACACATTTATCTGCAAAAACATGGAAATATCCACACCGCTATCTGTGTAAACATGGAAATGTCTACACCGCTATCTGTGTAAACATGGAAATATCTAAACCGCCATCTGTGTAAACAAGAAAATATCTACACCGCCATCCCCATAAACATGGAAATATCTACACCGCCATCTGAATGAACATGGAAATATCTGCACCGCCATCTCTATAAACGTGGAAATATCTACACCGCTATCTGCATAAACTTGGAAATATCTACACTGCTCTCTGTATAAAATTGAAATTATCTACACCACTATCTCTGTAAACATGGAAATATCTACACTGCTATCTGTATAAACATGGAAATATCTACACTGCTATCTGTATAAACATGAAAATATCTTCACCGCTATCTGTATAAACATGGAAATATCTACAACGCTGTCTCTTTAAACTTGGAAATAACTACACGACTATCTCTGTAAACATGGAAATATCTAGACCGCAATCTGTATAAACATGGAAATATCTACACCACCATCTGTATAAACATGGAAACATCTATAGCGCTATCTGCATAAACATGGAAATATCGACACCGCCATCTCTATGAACATGGAAATATCTTCACCGCCATCTGTACGAACATGGAAATATCTATACCGCCATCTGTATGAACATGTAAATAACTACACCGCTATCTGTATGAACATGGAAATATCTACACCACTAACTGTATGAACATGGAAATATCTACACCGCTATCTGTATGAACATGGAAATATCTACACCGATATCTGTATGAACATGGAAATATCTACACCGCTATCTGTATGAACATGGAAATATCTACACCGCTATCTGTACGAACATGGAAATATCTACACCGTTATCTGTATGAACATGCAAATATCTACACAGCTATCTGTATATCAATGGAAATATCTACACAGCTATCTCTATAAACATGGAAATAACTACACTGTTATCTGTATAAACATGGAAATATCTACACCGCCACCTGTATGAACATGGAAATATCTACACTGCCATCCGTACGAACATGGAAATATCTACACCGCCATGTGTATGAACATGTAAATATCTACACCGCCATCTGTATGAACATGGAAATATCTACACCGCTAACTGTATGAACATGGAAATATATACACCGCCATCTGTATGAACACGGAAATATCTACACCGCCATGTGTACAAACATGGACATACCTACACCGGCATCTGTATTAAGACGGAAATATGTACACCGCCGTCTGTATAAACATGGAAATATCTGCCCAACTATCTGTATAAAGATGGAAATATCCGCACCGCTATCTGTATAAACATGGAAATATCTACACTGCTATCTGCAAAAACATGGAAATATCCACACCGCTATCTGTGTAAACATGGAAATGTCTACACCGCTATCTGTGTAAACATGGAAATATCTACACCGCCATCTGTGTAAACAAGAAAATATCTACACCGCCATCCCCATAAACATGGAAATATCTACACCGCCATCTGTATGAACATGGAAATATATACACCGCCATCTCTATAAACGTGGAAATATCTACACCGCTATCTGCATGAACTTGGAAATATCTACACTGCTCTCTGTATAAAATTGAAATTATCTACACCACTATCTCTGTAAACATGGAAATATCTACACTGCTATCTGTATAAACATGGAAATATCTACACCGCTATCTGTATAAACATGGAAATATCTTCACCGCTATCTGTATAAACATGGAAATATCTACAACGCTGTCTCTATAAACTTGGAAATAACTACACGACTATCTCTGTAAACATGGAAATATCTAGACCGCCATCTCTATAAACATGGAAATATCTACACCACCATCTGTATAAACATGGAAACATCTATACCACTATCTGTATAAACATGGAAATATCTACACCGCCATCTCTATGATCATGTAAATATCTACACCGCCATCTGTATGAACATGGAAATATCTACACCGCCATCTCTATGAACATGTAAATATCTACACAGCCATTTGTATGAACATGGAAATATCTACACTGCCATCTCTATGAACATGGAAATATCTTCACCGCCATCTGTATGAACATGGATATATGTGCACCGGCATCTGGATGAACATGGAAATATCTACACAGCTATCTGCATGAACATGGAAATATCTACACAGCTATCTGAATATACATGGAAATATCTTCACAGATTTCTCTATAAATATGGAAATAACTACAGCGCTATCACTATAAACTTCGAAATATCTACACCGCCATCTGTATGAACACGGAAATATCTACACCGCCATCTGTACAGACATGGACATATCTACACCGGCATCTGTATTAGGATGGAAATATCTACACCGCCGTCTGTATAAACATGGAAATATCTGCCCAACTATCTGTATAAACATGGAAATATCTGCACCGCTATCTGTATAAACATGGAAATATCTACACATTTATCTGCAAAAACATGGAAATATCCACACCGCTATCTGTGTAAACATGGAAATGTCTACACCGCTATCTGTGTAAACATGGAAATATCTAAACCGCCATCTGTGTAACCAAGAAAATATCTACACCGCCATCCCCATAAACATGGAAATATCTACACCGCCATCTGTATGAACATTGAAATATCTCCACCGCCATCTCTATAAACGTGGAAATATCTACACCGCTATCTGCATGAACTTGGAAATATCTACACTGCTCTCTGTATAAAATTGAAATTATCTACACCACTATCTCTGTAAACATGGAAATATCTACACTGCTATCTGTATAAACATGGAAATATCTACACCGCTATCTGTATAAACATGAAAATATCTTCACCGCTATCTGTATAAACATGGAAATATCTACAACGCTGTCTCTATAAACTTGGAAATAACTACACGACTATCTCTGTAAACATGGAAATATCTAGACCGCAATCTCTATAAACATGGAAATATCTACACCACCATCTGTATAAACATGGAAACATCTATAGTGCTATCTGCATAAACATGGAAATATCGACACCGCCATCTCTATGAACATGGAAATATCTACACCGCCATCTGTACGAACATGGAAATATCTATACCGCCATCTGTATGAACATGTAAATATCTACACCGCTATCTGTATGAACATGGAAATATCTACACCACTAACTGTATGAACATGGAAATATCTACACCGCTATCTGTATGAACATGGAAATATCTACACCGAAATCTGTATGAACATGGAAATATCTACACCGCTATCTGTATGAACATGGAAATATCTACACCGCTATCTGTTCGAACATGGAAATATCTACACCGTTATCTGTATGAACATGCAAATATCTACACAGCTATCTGTATATCATTGGAAATATCTACACAGCTATCTCTATAAACATGGAAATAACTACACTGCTATCTGTATAAACATGGAAATATCTACACCGCCACCTGTATGAACATGGAAATATCTACACTGCCATCCATACGAACATGGAAATATCTACACCGCCATGTGTATGAACATGTAAATATCTACACCGCCATCTGTATGAACATGGAAATATCTACACCGCTAACTGTATGAACATGGAAATATATACACCGCCATCTGTATGAACACGGAAGTATGTACACCGCCATGTGTACAAACATGGACATATCTACACCGGCATCTGTATTAAGACGGAAATATCTACACCGCCGTCTGTATAAACATGGAAATATCTGCCCAACTATCTGTATAAAGATGGAAATATCCGCACCGCTATCTGTATAAACATGGAAATATCTACACTGCTATCTGCAAAAACATGGAAATATCCACACCGCTATCTGTGTAAACATGGAAATTTCTACACCGCTATCTGTGTAAACATGGAAATATCTACACCGCCATCTGTGTAAACAAGAAAATATCTACACCGCCATCCCCATAAACATGGAAATATCTACACCGCCATCTGTATGAACATGGAAATATATACACCGCCATCTCTATAAACGTGGAAATATCTACACCGCTATCTGCATGAACTTGGAAATATCTACACTGCTCTCTGTATAAAATTGAAATTATCTACACCACTATCTCTGTAAACATGGAAATATCTACACTGCTATCTGTATAAACATGGAAATATCTACACCGCTATCTGTAAAAACATGGAAATATCTTCACCGCTATCTGTATAAACATGGAAATATCTACAACGCTGTCTCTATAAACTTGGAAATAACTACACGACTATCTCTGTAAACATGGAAATATCTAGACCGCCATCTCTATAAACATGGAAATATCTACACCACCATCTGTATAAACATTGAAAAATCTATACCACTATCTGTATAAACATGGAAATATCTACACCGCCATCTCTATGAACATGGAAATATCTACACCGCCATTTGTATGAACATGGAAATATCTACACCGCCATCTCTATGAACATGTAAATATCTACACAGCCATTTGTATGAACATGGAAATATCTACACTGCCATCTCTATGAACATGGAAATATCTACACCGCTATCTGTATGAACATGGAAATATCTACACCGATATCTGTATGAACATGGAAATATCTACACCGCTATCTGTATGAACATGGAAATATCTACACCGCTATCTGTACGAACATGGAAATATCTACACCGTTATCTGTATGAACATTCAAATATCTACACAGCTATCTGTATATCAATGGAAATATCTACACAGCTATCTCTATAAACATGGAAATAACTACACTGCTATCAGTATAAACATGGAAATAACTACACCGCCTCCTGTATGAACATGGAAATATCTACACTGCCATCCGTACGAACATGTAAATATCTACACCGCCATCTGTATGAACATGGAAATATCTACACCGCTAACTGTATGAACATGGAAATATATACACCGCCATCTGTATGAACATGGAAATATCTACACCGCCATCTGTACGAACATGGAAATATCTACACCGCCATCTGCATGAACATGGAAATATCTACACCGCCATCTGTATGAACATGTAAATATCTACACCGCCATCTGTATGAACATGGAAATATCTACACCGCTAACTGTATGAACATGGAAATATCTACACTGCTATCTGTATGAACATGGAAATATCTGCACCGCTATCTGTATGAACATGGAAATATCTACACCGCTATCTGTATGAACATGGAAATATCTACACTGCTATCTGTATGAACATGGAAATATCTACACCGCTATCTGAATGAACATGCAAATATCTAAACAGCTATCTGAATATCAATGGAAATATCTTCACTGCTATCTCTATAAACATGGAAATAACTACACTGCTATCTGTATAAACAGGGAAATATCTACACCGCCACCTGTATGAACATGGAAATATCTACACTGCCATCCGTACGAACATGGAAATATCTACACCGCCATCTTTATGAACATATAAATATCTACACCGCCATCGGTATGAACATAGAAATATCTACACCGCTAACTGTATGAACATGGAAATATCTACACCGCTATTGTTATGAACATGGAAATCTCTACACCGCTATCTGTATGAACATGGAAATATCTTCACCGCTATCTGTATGAACATGGAAATATCTACACCGCCATCTGAATGAACATGGAAATATCTACACTGCCGTCTGTATAAACATGGAGATATCTGCCCAACTATCTGTATAAACATGGAAATTTCCGCACCGCCATCTGTATAAACATGGAAATATCTACACTGCTGTCTGCAAAAACATGGAAATATCCACACCGCTATCTGTGTAAACATGGAAATGTCTACACCGCTTTCTGTGTAAACATGGAAATATCTACACCGCCATCTGTGTAAACATGAAAATATCTACACCGCCATCCCTATAAACATGGAAATATCTACACCGCCATCTGTATGAACATGGAAATATCTACACCGCCATCTCTATAAACGTGGAAATATCTACACCGCTATCTGTATGAACTTGGAAATATCTACACTGCTCTCTGTATAAAATTGAAATTATCTACTCCACTATCTCTATAAACATGGAAATATCTACACTGCTATCTGTATAAACATGGAAATATCTACACCGCTATCTGTATAAACATGGAAATATCTTCACCGCTATCTGTATAAACATGGAAATATCTACTACGCTGTCTCTATAAACTTGGAAATAACTACACGACTATCTCTGTAAACATGGAAATATCTAGACCGCCATCTCTATAAACATGGAAATATCTATACCACCATCTGCATAAAAATGGAAATATCTATACCGCTATCGGCATAAACATGGAAATATCTACACCGCCATCACTATGAACATGGAAATATCTACACCGCCATCTGTAAGAACATGTAAATATCTACACCGCCATCTGTATGAACATGGAAATATCTACACCGCTAACTGTATGAACATGGAAATATCTACACCGCTATCTGTATGAACATGGAAATATCTACACCGCTATCTGTACGAACATGGAAATATGTACACCGCTATCTGTATGAACATGCAAATATCTACACAGCTATCTGTATATCAATGGAAATACCTACACTGCTATCTCCATAAAAATGGAAATAACTACACTGCTATCTGTATAAACAGGGAAATATCTACACCGCCACCTGTATGAACATGGAAATATCCACACTGACATCCGTACTAACATGGAAATATCTACACCGCCACCTGTATGAACATGAAAATATCTACACCACCATCTGTATGAACATGGAAATATCTACACCTCTAACTGTATGAACATGGAAATATCTACACCGCTATCGGTATTAACATGGAAATATCTACACCGCTATCTGTATGAACATGGAAATAACTACACCGCCATCTGTATGAACATGGAAATATCTACACCGCCATCTGTATGAACATGGAAATATCCACACCGCCATCTGTATGAACATGTAAATATCTACACCGCCATCTGTATGAACATGGAAATATCTACACCGCTAACTGTTTGAACATGGAAATATCTACACCGCTATCTGTATGAACATGGAAATATCTGCACCGCTATCTGTATGAACATGGAAATATCTACACCGCTATCTGTATGAACATGGAAATATCTACACTGCTATCTGTATGAACATGGAAATATCTAGACCGATATCTGTATAAAAATGCAAATATCTACACAGCTGTCTGTATATCAATGGAAATATCTACACTGCTTTCTCTATAAACATGGAAATAACTACACTGCTATCTGTATAAAGTTGGAAATATCTACACCGCCATCTCTATGAACATTTAAATATCTACACCGCCATTTGTATGAACATGGAAATATCTACACCGCCATCTCTATGAACATGTAAACATCTACACAGCCATTTGTATGAACATGGAAATATCTACACCGCCATCTGTATGAACATGGAAATATCTTCACCGCCATCTGTATGAACATGGATATATGTGCACCGGCATCTGGATGAACATGGAAATATCTACACCGCTATCTGCATGAACATGGAAATATCTACACAGCTATCTGAATATACATGGAAATATCTACACAGATTTCACCATAAATATGGAAATAACTACAGCGCTATCTCTATAAACTTCGAAATATCTACACCGCCATCTGTATGAACATGGAAATATCTACACCGCCATCTGTACGAACATGGACATATCTACACCGCCATCTGTATTAAGATGGAAATATCTACACCGCTATCTGTATAAACATGGAAATATCTGTCCAACTATCTGTATAAACATGGAAATATCCGCACCGCTATCTGTATAAACATGGAAATATCTACACTGCTATCTGCAAAAACATTGAAATATCCACACAGTTATCTGTGTAAACATGGAAATATCTACACCGCCATCTGTGTAAACATGAAAATTTCTAAACCGCCATCCGTATAAACATGGAAATATCTACACCGCCATCTGTATGAACATGGAAATATCCACACCGCCATATCTATAAACATGGAAATATCTACACCGCTATCTGAATGAACTTGGAAATATCTACACTGCTCTCTGTATAAAATTGAAATTATGTACACCACTATCTCTATAAACATGGAAATATCTACACTGCTATCTGTATAAACATGGAAATATCTACACCGCTATCTGTATAAACATGGAAATAACTTCACGGCTATCTGTATAAACATGGAAATATCTACAACGCTGTCTCTATAAACAAGGAAATATCTACACTGCTACCTGCATAAACATGGAAATATCCACACCGCTATCTGTGTAAACATGGAAATGTCTACACTGCTATCTGTGTAAACATGGAAATATCTACACCGCCATCTGTGTAAACATGAAAATATCTTCACCGCCATCTGTATGAACATGGATATATGTACACCGGCATCTGGATGAACATGGAAATATCTACACCGCTATCTGCATGAACATGGAAATATCTACACAGCTATCTGAATATACATGGAAATATCTACACAGATTTCTCTATAAATATGGAAATAGCTACAGCGCTATCTCTATAAACTTCGAAATATCTACACCGCCATCTGTTGAAACATGGAAATATCTACACTGCCATCTGTGTAAACATGAAAATGTCTACACCGCCATCCCTATAAAAATGGAAATATCTACACTGCCATCTGTATGAACATGGAAATATCTACACCGCCATCTCTATAAATGCGGAAATATCTACACCGCTATCTGTATGAACTTGGAAATATCTACACTGCTCTCTGTATAAAATTGAAATTATCTACACCACTATCTCTATAAACATGGAAATATCTTCACCGCTATCTGTATAAACATGGAAATATCTACACCGCCACCTGTATGAACATGGAAATATCTACACTGCCATCCGTACGAACATGGAAATATCTACACCGCCATCTGTATGAACATGTAAATATCTATACCTCCATCTGTATGAACATGGAAATATCTACACCGTTATCTATATGAACATGGAAATATCTACACCGCTATCTGTATGAACATGGAAATATCTACACCGCTATCTCTCTAAACCTGGAAATATCTACACAGCTATCTGTATGAACTTGGAAATATCTACACTTCTCTCTGTATAAAATTGAATTTATCTACACCACTATCTCTATAAACATGGAAATATCTACACTGCTCTCTGTATAAACATGGAAATATCTACACCGCTATCTGTATGAACTTGGAAATATCTACACTGCTCTCTGTATAAAATTGAAATTATCTACTCCACTATCTCTATAAACATGGAAATATCTACACTGCTATCTGTATAAACATGGAAATATCTACACCGCTATCTGTATAAACATGGAAATATCTTCACCGCTATCTGTATAAACATGGAAATATCTACTACGCTGTCTCTATAAACTTGGAAATAACTACACGACTATCTCTGTAAACATGGAAATATCTAGACCGCCATCTCTATAAACATGGAAATATCTATACCACCATCTGCATAAAAATGGAAATATCTATACCGCTATCGGCATAAACATGGAAATATCTACACCGCCATCACTATGAACATGGAAATATCTACACCGCCATCTGTATGAACATGTAAATATCTACACCGCCATCTGTATGAACATGGAAATATCTACACCGCTAACTGTATGAACATGGAAATATCTACACCGCTATCTGTATGAACATGGAAATATCTACACCGCTATCTGTACGAACATGGAAATATGTACACCGCTATCTGTATGAACATGCAAATATCTACACAGCTATCTGTATATCAATGGAAATACCTACACTGCTATCTCCATAAAAATGGAAATAACTACACTGCTATCTGTATAAACAGGGAAATATCTACACCGCCACCTGTATGAACATGGAAATATCCACACTGACATCCGTACGAACATGGAAATATCTACACCGCCACCTGTATGAACATGAAAATATCTACACCACCATCTGTATGAACATGGAAATATCTACACCGCTAACTGTATGAACATGGAAATATCTACACCGCTATCGGTATTAACATGGAAATATCTACACCGCCATCTGTATGAACATGGAAATAACTACACCGCCATCTGTATGAACATGGAAATATCTACACCGCCATCTGTATGAACATGGAAATATCCACACCGCCATCTGTATGAACATGTAAATATCTACACCGCCATCTGTATGAACATGGAAATATCTACACCGCTAACTGTATGAACATGGAAATATCTACACCGCTATCTGTATGAACATGGAAATATCTGCACCGCTATCTGTATGAACATGGAAATATCTACACCGCTATCTGTATGAACATGGAAATATCTACACTGCTATCTGTATGAACATGGAAATATCTAGACCGATATCTGTATAAAAATGCAAATATTTACACAGCTGTCTGTATATCAATGGAAATATCTACACTGCTTTCTCTATAAACATGGAAATAACTACACTGCTATCTGTATAAAGTTGGAAATATCTACACCGCCATCTCTATGAACATTTAAATATCTACACCGCCATTTGTATGAACATGGAAATATCTACACCGCCATCTCTATGAACATGTAAACATCTACACAGCCATTTGTATGAACATGGAAATATCTACACCGCCATCTGTATGAACATGGAAATATCTTCACCGCCATCTGTATGAACATGGATATATGTGCACCGGCATCTGGATGAACATGGAAATATCTACACCGCTATCTGCATGAACATGGAAATATCTACACAGCTATCTGAATATACATGGAAATATCTACACAGATTTCACCATAAATATGGAAATAACTACAACGCTATCTCTATAAACTTCGAAATATCTACACCGCCATCTGTATGAACATGGAAATATCTACACCGCCATCTGTACGAACATGGACATATCTACACCGCCATCTGTATTAAGATGGAAATATCTACACCGCTATCTGTATAAACATGGAAATATCTGTCCAACTATCTGTATAAACATGGAAATATCCGCACCGCTATCTGTATAAACATGGAAATATCTACACTGCTATCTGCAAAAACATTGAAATATCCACACAGTTATCTGTGTAAACATGGAAATATCTACACCGCCATCTGTGTAAACATGAAAATTTCTAAACCGCCATCCGTATAAACATGGAAATATCTACACCGCCATCTGTATGAACATGGAAATATCCACACCGCCATATCTATAAACATGGAAATATCTACACTGCTATCTGAATGAACTTGGAAATATCTACACTGCTCTCTGTATAAAATTGAAATTATGTACACCACTATCTCTATAAACATGGAAATATCTACACTGCTATCTGTATAAACATGGAAATATCTACACCGCTATCTGTATAAACATGGAAATAACTTCACGGCTATCTGTATAAACATGGAAATATCTACAACGCTGTCTCTATAAACAAGGAAATATCTACACTGCTACCTGCATAAACATGGAAATATCCACACCGCTATCTGTGTAAACATGGAAATGTCTACACTGCTATCTGTGTAAACATGGAAATATCTACACCGCCATCTGTGTAAACATGAAAATATCTTCACCGCCATCTGTATGAACATGGATATATGTACACCGGCATCTGGATGAACATGGAAATATCTACACCGCTATCTGCATGAACATGGAAATATCTACACAGCTATCTGAATATACATGGAAATATCTACACAGATTTCTCTATAAATATGGAAATAGCTACAGCGCTATCTCTATAAACTTCGAAATATCTACACCGCCATCTGTTGAAACATGGAAATATCTACACTGCCATCTGTGTAAACATGAAAATGTCTACACCGCCATCCCTATAAAAATGGAAATATCTACACTGCCATCTGTCTGAACATGGAAATATCTACACCGCCATCTCTATAAACGTGGAAATATCTACACCGCTATCTGTATGAACTTGGAAATATCTACACTGCTCTCTGTATAAAATTGAAATTATCTACACCACTATCTCTATAAACATGGAAATAACTTCACCGCTATCTGTATAAACATGGAAATATCTACACCGCCACCTGTATGAACATGGAAATATCCACACTGACATCCGTACGAACATGGAAATATCTACACCGCCACCTGTATGAACATGAAAATATCTACACCACCATCTGTATGAACATGGAAATATCTACACCGCTAACTGTATGAACATGGAAATATCTACACCGCTATCGGTATTAACATGGAAATATCTACACCGCTATCTGTATGAACATGGAAATAACTACACCGCCATCTGTATGAACATGGAAATATCTACACCGCCATCTGTATGAACATGGAAATATCCACACCGCCATCTGTATGAACATGTAAATATCTACACCGCCATCTGTATGAACATGGAAATATCTACACCGCTAACTGTATGAATATGGAAATATCTACACCGCTATCTGTATGAACATGGAAATATCTGCACCGCTATCTGTATGAACATGGAAATATCTACACCGCTATCTGTATGAACATGGAAATATCTACACTGCTATCTGTATGAACATGGAAATATCTAGACCGATATCTGTATAAAAATGCAAATATCTACACAGCTGTCTGTATATCAATGGAAATATCTACACTGCTTTCTCTATAAACATGGAAATAACTACACTGCTATCTGTATAAAGTTGGAAATATCTACACCGCCATCTCTATGAACATTTAAATATCTACACCGCCATTTGTATGAACATGGAAATATCTACACCGCCATCTCTATGAACATGTAAACATCTACACAGCCATTTGTATGAACATGGAAATATCTACACCGCCATCTGTATGAACATGGAAATATCTTCACCGCCATCTGTATGAACATGGATATATGTGCACCGGCATCTGGATGAACATGGAAATATCTACACCGCTATCTGCATGAACATGGAAATATCTACACAGCTATCTGAATATACATGGAAATATCTACACAGATTTCACCATAAATATGGAAATAACTACAGCGCTATCTCTATAAACTTCGAAATATCTACACCGCCATCTGTATGAACATGGAAATATCTACACCGCCATCTGTACGAACATGGACATATCTACACCGCCATCTGTATTAAGATGGAAATATCTACACCGCTATCTGTATAAACATGGAAATATCTGTCCAACTATCTGTATAAACATGGAAATATCCGCACCGCTATCTGTATAAACATGGAAATATCTACACTGCTATCTGCAAAAACATTGAAATATCCACACAGTTATCCGTGTAAACATGGAAATATCTACACCGCCATCTGTGTAAACATGAAAATTTCTAAACCGCCATCCGTATAAACATGGAAATATCTACACCGCCATCTGTATGAACATGGAAATATCCACACCGCCATATCTATAAACATGGAAATATCTACACTGCTATCTGAATGAACTTGGAAATATCTACACTGCTCTCTGTATAAAATTGAAATTATGTACACCACTATCTCTATAAACATGGAAATATCTACACTGCTATCTGTATAAACATGGAAATATCTACACCGCTATCTGTATAAACATGGAAATAACTTCACGGCTATCTGTATAAACATGGAAATATCTACAACGCTGTCTCTATAAACAAGGAAATATCTACACTGCTACCTGCATAAACATGGAAATATCCACACCGCTATCTGTGTAAACATGGAAATGTCTACACTGCTATCTGTGTAAACATGGAAATATCTACACCGCCATCTGTGTAAACATGAAAATATCTTCACCGCCTTCTGTATGAACATGGATATATGTACACCGGCATCTGGATGAACATGGAAATATCTACACCGCTATCTGCATGAACATGGAAATATCTACACAGCTATCTGAATATACATGGAAATATCTACACAGATTTCTCTATAAATATGGAAATAGCTACAGCGCTATCTCTATAAACTTCGAAATATCTACACCGCCATCTGTTGAAACATGGAAATAACTACACTGCCATCTGTGTAAACATGAAAATGTCTACACCGCCATCCCTATAAAAATGGAAATATCTACACTGCCATCTGTATGAACATGGAAATATCTACACCGCCATCTCTATAAACGTGGAAATATCTACACCGCTATCTGTATGAACTTGGAAATATCTACACTGCTCTCTGTATAAAATTGAAATTATCTACACCACTATCTCTATAAACATGGAAATAACTTCACCGCTATCTGTATAAACATGGAAATATCTACACCGCCACCTGTATGAACATGGAAATATCTACACTGCCATCCGTACGAACATGGAAATATCTACACCGCCATCTGTATGAACATGTAAATATCTATACCTCCATCTGTATGAACATGGAAATATCTACACCGTTATCTATATGAACATGGAAATATCTACACCGCTATCTGTATGAACATGGAAATATCTACACCGCTATCTCTCTAAACGTGGAAATATCTACACAGCTATCTGTATGAACTTGGAAATATCTACACTTCTCTCTGTATAAAATTGAAATTATCTACACCACTATCTCTATAAACATGGAAATATCTACACTGCTCTCTGTATAAACATGGAAATATCTACTCCGCTATCTGTATAAACATGGAAATATCTTCACCGCTATCTGTATAAACATGGAAATATCTACAACGCTGTTTCTATAAACTTGGAAATAACTACACCACTATCTCAATAAACATGGAAATGTCTAGACCGCCATCTCTATAAACATGGAAATATCTACACGACCGTCTGCAAAAACATGGAAATATCTATACCGCTATCTGCATAAACATGGAAATATCAACACCGCCATCTCTAAAACATGGAAATATCTACACCACCCTCTGTACGAACTTGAAAATATCTATACCACCAGCTGTATGAACATGTAAATATCTACACCGCCATCTGTATGAACATGGAAATATCTACACCGCTAACTGTATGAACATGGAAATATCTACACCAATATCTGTATGAACATGGAAATATCTACACCGTTATCTGTATGAACATGGAAATATCTACACCGCTATCTGCATGAATATGGAAATATCTACACCGCTATCTGTACGGACATGGAAATATCTACACCGCTATCTGTATGAACATGCAAATATCTACACAGCTATCAGTATATCAATGGAAATACCTACACTGCTATCTCTATAAAAATGGAAATAACTACACTACTATCTGTATAAACAGGGAAATATCTACACCGCCACCTGTATGAACATGGAAATATCTACACTGCCATCCGTACGAACATGGAAATATCTACACCGCCATCTGTATGAACATGTAAATATCTACACCGCCATCTGTATGAACATGGAAATATCTACACCGCTAACTGTATGAACATGGAAATATCTACACCGCTATTGGTATGAACATGGAAATATCTACACCGCTATCTGTATGAACATGGAAATATCTACACCGCTATCTGTATGAACATGGAAATATCTACAACGCCATCTGTATGAACATGGAAATATCTACACCGCCATCTGTATGAACATGGAAATATCTACACCGCTAACTGTATGAACATGAAAATATCTACACCGCTATCTGTATGAACATGGAAATATCTACACCGCTATCTGTATGAACATGGAAATATCTACACCGCTATCTGTATGAACATGGAAATATCTACACCACTATCTGTATGAACATGGAAATATCTAGACCGCTATCTGTATGAAAATGCAAATATCTACACAGCTATCTGTATATCAATGGAAATATCTACACTGCTATCTCTATAAACATGGAAATAACTGCACTGCTATCTGTATAAACATGCAAATATCTACACCGCCATCTCTATGAACATGGAAATATCTACACCGCCATTTGTATGAACATGGAAATATCTACACCGCAATCTGTGTAAACATGAAAATATCTACACCGCAATTCCAATAAACATGGAAATATCTACACTGTCCTCTGTATGAACATGGAAATATCTACACTGCCATCTCTATAAATGTGGAAATATCTACACCGATATCTGTATGAACTTGGAAATAACTACACTGCTATCTGTATAAAATTGAAATTATCTACACCGCTATCTCTATAAACATGGAAATATCTACACTGCTATCTGTATAAACATGGAAATATCTACACCGCTATCTGTATAAACATGGAAATATCTTCACCGCTACCTGTATAAACATGGAAATATCTACAACGCTGTCTCTATAAACTTGGAAATAACTACACCACTATCTCTATAAACATGGAAATATCTACACCACCATCTGTATAAAGATAGAAATATCTATACCGCTATCTGAATAAACATGGAAATATCTTCACCGCCATCTCTATGAACATGGAAATATCTACACCGCCATCGGTACGAACATGGAAATATCTATACCGCCATCTGTATGAACATGTAATTATCTACACCGCTACTGTATGAACATGGAAATATCTACACCGCTAACTGTATGAACATGGACATATCTACACGGATATCTGTATGAACATGGAAATATCTACACCGTTATCTGTATGAATATGGAAATATCTACACCGCTATCTGTATGAACATGGAAATATCTACACCGCTATCTGTACGAACATGGAAATATCTACACCGCTTTCTGTATGAACATGCAAATACCTGCACAGCTATCTGTATATCAATGGAAATATCTACACTGCCGTCTCTATAAACATGGAAATAACTACACTGCTATCTGTATAAACATGGAAAAATCTACACCGCCACCTGTATGAACATGGAAATATCTACACTGCCATCCGTACGAACATGGAACTATCTCACCGCCATATGTATGAACATGTAAATATCTACAACGCCATCTGTATGAACATTTAAATATCTACACCGCTAACTGTAGGAACATGGAAATATCTACACCGCTATCTGTACGAACATGGAAATATCTACACCGCTATCTGTATGAACATGCAAATATCTACACATCTATCTGTATATCAATGGAAATATCTACACAGCTATCTCTATTAACATGGAAATAACTACACTGCTATCTGTATAAACATGGAAATATCTACACCACCACCTGTATGAACATGGAAATATCTACACTCCCATCCGTTCAAACATGGAAATATCTACACCGCCATCTGTATGAACATGTAAATATCTTCACCACCATCTGTATGAACATGGAAATATCTACACCACTATATGTAAGAACATGGAAATGTCTACACCGCTATTGGTATGAACATGGAAATATCTACACCGCTATCTGTATGAACATGGAAATATCTACACCGCTATCTGTATGAAAATGGAAATATCTACACCGCCATCTGTATGAATATGGAAATATCTACACCGCCATCTGTATGAACATGGAAATATCTACACCACCATCTGTATGAACATGTAAATATCTACACCGCCATCTGTATGAACATGGAAATATCTACACCGCTAACTGTATGAACTTGGAAATATCTACACCGCTATCAGTATGAACATGGAAATATCAACAACGCCATCTGTATGAACATGGAAATATCTTCACCGCTATCTGTATGAACTTGGAAATATCTACACTGCTCTCTGTATAAACTTGAAATTATCTACACCACTATCTCTATAAACATGGAAATATCTACACTGCTATCTTTATAAACATGGAAATATCTACACCGCTTTCTGTATAAACATGGAAATATCTTCACCGCTATCTGTATAAACCTGGAAATATCTACAACGCTGTCTCTATAAACTTGGAAATAACTAAACCACTATCTCTGTAAACATGGAAATATCTAGACCGCCATCTCTATAAACATGCAAATATCTACACCACCATCTGTATAAACATGGAAATATCTATACCGCTATCTGCATAAACATGGAAATATCTACACCGCCATCTCTATGAACATGGAAATATCTACACCGCCATCTGTACGAACATGGAAATATCTATACCACCATCTCTACGAACATGTAAATATCTACACCGCCATCTTTATGAACATGGAAATATCTACACTGCTAACTGTATGAACATGGAAATATCTACACCGCTATCAGTATGAACATGGAAATATTTACATCGTTATCTGAATGAACATGGAAATACCTACACCGCTATCTGCATGAACATGGAAATATCTACACCGCTATCTGTACGAACATGGAAATATCTACACCGCTATCTGTATGAACATGCAAATATCTACACAGCTATCTGTATATCAATGGAAATATCTACAATGCTATCTCTATAAACATGGAAATAACTACACAGCTATCAGTATAAACATGGAAATATATACACCACCACTTGTATGAACATGGAAATATCTACACTGCCATCCGTACAAGCATGGAAATATCTACACCGCCATCTGTATGAACATGTAAATATCTACACCGCTATCTGTATGAACATGGAAATATCTACACCGCTATCTGTAAGAACATGCAAATATCTGCAGAGCTATCAGTATATCAATGGAAATATCTACACTGCTATCTCTATAAACATGGAAATAACTACACTGCTATCTGTATAAACATGGAAATATCTACACCGCCATCTCAATGAACATGGAAATACCTACACCGCCATTTGTATGAACATGGAAATATCTACACCGCCATTTGTATGAACATGGAAATATCTACACCGCCATCTGTACGAACATGGACATATCTACACCGCCATCTGTATTAAGATGGAAATAACTACACCGCTATCTGTAGAAGCATGGAAATATCTGCACCACTGTCTGTATAAATTTGGAAATAACCGCACCGCTATCTGTATAAACATGGAAATATCTTCAACGCTATCTGCATAAACATGGAAATATCAACACCGCTATCTGTGTAAACATGGAAATGTCTACAAAGCTATCTGTGTAAGCATGAAAATATCTACACCGCCATCTCTATAAGCATGGAAATATCTACACCGCCATCTGTATGAACATGGAAATACCTACACCGCCATCTCTTTAAACGTGGAAATATCTACACCGCTATCTGTATGAACTTAGAAATATCTACACTGCTATCTGTATAAAATTGGAATTATCTACACCGCTATCTGTATGAACATGGAAATATCTACACCGCTATCTGTATGAACATGGAAATATCTACACCGCTCTCTGTATGAACATGGAAATATCAACACCGCTATCGGTATGAACATGGAAATAACTTCACCGCTATCTGTATGAACATGCAAATATCTACACCGGCATCTGGATGAACATGGAAATATCTACACTGCTATCTGCATGAACATGGAAATATCTACACAGCTATCTGCATATACATGGAAATATCTACACACATTTCTCTATAAATATGGAAATAACTACAGCGCTATCTCTATAAAATTCGAAATAGCTACACCGCCATCTGTATGAACATGGAAATATCTACACCGCCATCTGTACGAACATGGACATATCTACACCGACATCTGTATTAAGCTGGAAATATCTACACCGCTATCTTTATAAACATGGAAATATCTGCACCACTATCTGTATAAACATGGAAATATCCGCACCGCTATCTGTATAAACATGGAAATATCTACACCGCTATCTGCATAAACATGGAAATATCCACACCGCTATCTGTGTAAACATGGAAATGTCCACACAGCTATCTGTGTAAACATGGAAATATCTACACCGCCATCTGTTTAAACATGAAAATATCTACACCGCCATCTCCATAAACATGGAAGTATCTACACCGCCATCTGTATGAACATGGAAATATCTTCAACGCCATCTCTATAAACGTGGAAATATCTACACTGCTATCTGTATGAACTTGGAAATATCTAAACTACTATCTGTATAAAATTGGAATTATCTACACCACTATCTCTATAAACCTGGAAATATCTACACCGCTATCTGTATAAACATGGAAATATCTACACCTCTATCTATATAAACAAGGAAATACCTTCACCGCTATCTGTATAAACATGGAAATATCTACAACGCTGTCTCTATAAACTTGGAAATAACTACACCACTATCTATGTAAACATGGAAATATCTAGACCGCCATCTCTATAAACATGGAAATATCTACACCACCATCTGTATAAACTTGGAAATATCCATACCGCTATCTGCATAAACATGGAAATATCTACACAGCTGACTGTATGAGCATGGAAATATCTACAACGCTATCTGTATGAACATGGAAATATCTACACCGCTATCTGTATGAACATGGAAATAACTACACCGCTATCTGTGTGAACACGGAAATATCTACACCGCTCTCTGTATGAACATGGAAATATCTACACCGCTATCTGTACGAACATGCAAATATCTACACAGCTATCTGTATATCAATGGAAATATCTACACTGCTATCTCTATAAACATGGAAATAACTACACTGCTATCTGTATAAACATGGAAATATCTACACCGCCACCTGTATGAACTTGGAAATATCTACACTGCCATCCATACGTACATGGAAATATCTACACTGCCATCTCTATGAACATGGAAATATCTACACCGCCATTTGTATGAACATGGAAATATCTACACCGACATCGGTATGAACATGGAAATATCTTCACTGCCATCTGTATGGACATGGATATATCTACACCGGCATCTGGATGAACATGGAAATATCTACACCGCTATCTGTATGAACATGCAAATATCTGCCCAACTATCTTTATAAACATGGAAATATCCGCACCACTATCTGTATAAACACGGAAATATCTACAGCGTTATCTGTATGAACATGGAAATATCTACTCCGCTATCTGTATGAACATGCAAATATCTACACAGCTATCTGTATATGAATGGAAGTATCTACACTGCTATCTCTATAAACATGGAAATAACTACACTGCTATCTGTATAAACATGGAAATATCTACACCACCACTTGTATGAACATGGAAATACCTACACTGTCATCTGTATGAACATGGAAATATCTACACCGCCATCTGTATGAACATGGAAATATCTACACCGCTAACTGTAAGAACATGGAAATACCTACACCGGTATCTGTATGAACATGGAAATATCTACACCGCTATCTGTATAAACAGAGAAATATCTACAAAGCTCTCTGTATGAACATGGAAATATCTACCACGCTATCTGTATGAACATGCAAATATCTACACCGGCATCTGGATGTACATGGAAATATCTACACCGCTATCTGCATGAACATGGAAATATCTAAACAGCTATCTGCATATACATGGAAATATCTACACAGATTTCTCTATAAATATGGAAATAACTACAGCGCTATCTCTATAAACTTCGAAATATCTACACCGCCATCTGTATGAACATGGAAATATCTACACCACCATCTGTATGAACATGTAAATATCTACACCGCCATCTGTATGAACATGGAAATATCTACACCGCTAACTGTATGAACTTGGAAATATCTACACCGCTATCAGTATGAACATGGAAATATCAACAACGCCATCTGTATGAACATGGAAATATCTTCACCGCTATCTGTATGAACTTGGAAATATCTACACTGCTCTCTGTATAAAATTGAAATTATCTACACCACTATCTCTATAAACATGGAAATATCTACACTGCTATCTTTATAAACATGGAAATATCTACACCGCTTTCTGTATAAACATGGAAATATCTTCACCGCTATCTGTATAAACCTGGAAATATCTACAACGCTGTCTCTATAAACTTGGAAATAACTAAACCACTATCTCTGTAAACATGGAAATATCTAGACCGCCATCTCTATAAACATGCAAATATCTACACCACCATCTGTATAAACATGGAAATATCTATACCGCTATCTGCATAAACATGGAAATATCTACACCGCCATCTCTATGAACATGGAAATATCTACACCGCCATCTGTACGAACATGGAAATATCTATACCACCATCTCTACGAACATGTAAATATCTACACCGCCATCTTTATGAACATGGAAATATCTACACTGCTAACTGTATGAACATGGAAATATCTACACCGCTATCTGTACGAACATGGAAATATCTACACCGCTATCTGTATGAACATGCAAATATCTACACAGCTATCTGTATATCAATGGAAATATCTACAATGCTATCTCTATAAACATGGAAAGAACTACACAGCTATCAGTATAAACATGGAAATATATACACCACCACTTGTATGAACATGGAAATATCTACACTGCCATCCGTACAAGCATGGAAATATCTACACCGCCATCTGTATGAACATGTAAATATCTACACCGCTATCTGTATGAACATGGAAATATCTACACCGCTATCTGTAAGAACATGCAAATATCTGCAGAGCTATCAGTATATCAATGGAAATATCTACACTGCTATCTCTATAAACATGGAAATAACTACACTGCTATCTGTATAAACATGGAAATATCTACACCGCCATCTCAATGAACATGGAAATACCTACACCGCCATTTGTATGAACATGGAAATATCTACACCGCCATTTGTATGAACATGGAAATATCTACACCGCCATCTGTACGAACATGGACATATCTACACCGCCATCTGTATTAAGATGGAAATATCTACACCGCTATCTGTAGAAGCATGGAAATATCTGCACCACTGTCTGTATAAATTTGGAAATAACCGCACCGCTATCTGTATAAACATGGAAATATCTTCAACGCTATCTGCATAAACATGGAAATATCAACACCGCTATCTGTGTAAACATGGAAATGTCTACAAAGCTATCTGTGTAAGCATGAAAATATCTACACCGCCATCTCTATAAGCATGGAAATATCTACACCGCCATCTGTATGAACATGGAAATACCTACACCGCCATCTCTTTAAACGTGGAAATATCTACACCGCTATCTGTATGAACTTAGAAATATCTACACTGCTATCTGTATAAAATTGGAATTATCTACACCGCTATCTGTATGAACATGGAAATATCTACACCGCTATCTGTATGAACATGGAAATATCTACACCGCTCTCTGTATGAACATGGAAATATCAACACCGCTATCGGTATGAACATGGAAATAACTTCACCGCTATCTGTATGAACATGCAAATATCTACACCGGCATCTGGATGAACATGGAAATATCTACACTGCTATCTGCATGAACATGGAAATATCTACACAGCTATCTGCATATACATGGAAATATCTACACACATTTCTCTATAAATATGGAAATAACTACAGCGCTATCTCTATAAAATTCGAAATAGCTACACCGCCATCTGTATGAACATGGAAATATCTACACCGCCATCTGTACGAACATGGACATATCTACACCGACATCTGTATTAAGCTGGAAATATCTACACCGCTATCTTTATAAACATGGAAATATCTGCACCACTATCTGTATAAACATGGAAATATCCGCACCGCTATCTGTATAAACATGGAAATATCTACACCGCTATCTGCATAAACATGGAAATATCCACACCGCTATCTGTGTAAACATGGAAATGTCCACACAGCTATCTGTGTAAACATGGAAATATCTACACCGCCATCTGTTTAAACATGAAAATATCTACACCGCCATCTCCATAAACATGGAAGTATCTACACCGCCATCTGTATGAACATGGAAATATCTTCAACGCCATCTCTATAAACGTGGAAATATCTACACCGCTATCTGTATGAACTTGGAAATATCTAAACTACTATCTGTATAAAATTGGAATTATCTACACCACTATCTCTATAAACCTGGAAATATCTACACCGCTATCTGTATAAACATGGAAATATCTACACCTCTATCTATATAAACAAGGAAATACCTTCACCGCTATCTGTATAAACATGGAAATATCTACAACGCTGTCTCTATAAACTTGGAAATAACTACACCACTATCTATGTAAACATGGAAATATCTAGACCGCCATCTCTATAAACATGGAAATATCTACACCACCATCTGTATAAACTTGGAAATATCCATACCGCTATCTGCATAAACATGGAAATATCTACACAGCTGACTGTATGAGCATGGAAATATCTACAACGCTATCTGTATGAACATGGAAATATCTACACCGCTATCTGTATAAACATGGAAATATCTTCACCGCTACCTGTATAAACATGGAAATATCTACAACGCTGTCTCTATAAACTTGGAAATAACTACACCACTATCTCTATAAACATGGAAATATCTACACCACCATCTGTATAAAGATAGAAATATCTATACCGCTATCTGAATAAACATGGAAATATCTTCACCGCCATCTCTATGAACATGGAAATATCTACACCGCCATCGGTACGAACATGGAAATATCTATACCGCCATCTGTATGAACATGTAATTATCTACACCGCTACTGTATGAACATGGAAATATCTACACCGCTAACTGTATGAACATGGACATATCTACACGGATATCTGTATGAACATGGAAATATCTACACCGTTATCTGTATGAATATGGAAATATCTACACCGCTATCTGTATGAACATGGAAATATCTACACCGCTATCTGTACGAACATGGAAATATCTACACCGCTTTCTGTATGAACATGCAAATACCTGCACAGCTATCTGTATATCAATGGAAATATCTACACTGCCGTCTCTATAAACATGGAAATAACTACACTGCTATCTGTATAAACATGGAAAAATCTACACCGCCACCTGTATGAACATGGAAATATCTACACTGCCATCCGTACGAACATGGAACTATCTCACCGCCATATGTATGAACATGTAAATATCTACAACGCCATCTGTATGAACATTTAAATATCTACACCGCTAACTGTAGGAACATGGAAATATCTACACCGCTATCTGTACGAACATGGAAATATCTACACCGCTATCTGTATGAACATGCAAATATCTACACATCTATCTGTATATCAATGGAAATATCTACACAGCTATCTCTATTAACATGGAAATAACTACACTGCTATCTGTATAAACATGGAAATATCTACACCACCACCTGTATGAACATGGAAATATCTACACTCCCATCCGTTCAAACATGGAAATATCTACACCGCCATCTGTATGAACATGTAAATATCTTCACCACCATCTGTATGAACATGGAAATATCTACACCACTATATGTAAGAACATGGAAATGTCTACACCGCTATTGGTATGAACATGGAAATATCTACACCGCTATCTGTATGAACATGGAAATATCTACACCGCTATCTGTATGAAAATGGAAATATCTACACCGCCATCTGTATGAATATGGAAATATCTACACCGCCATCTGTATGAACATGGAAATATCTACACCACCATCTGTATGAACATGTAAATATCTACACCGCCATCTGTATGAACATGGAAATATCTACACCGCTAACTGTATGAACTTGGAAATATCTACACCGCTATCAGTATGAACATGGAAATATCAACAACGCCATCTGTATGAACATGGAAATATCTTCACCGCTATCTGTATGAACTTGGAAATATCTACACTGCTCTCTGTATAAACTTGAAATTATCTACACCACTATCTCTATAAACATGGAAATATCTACACTGCTATCTTTATAAACATGGAAATATCTACACCGCTTTCTGTATAAACATGGAAATATCTTCACCGCTATCTGTATAAACCTGGAAATATCTACAACGCTGTCTCTATAAACTTGGAAATAACTAAACCACTATCTCTGTAAACATGGAAATATCTAGACCGCCATCTCTATAAACATGCAAATATCTACACCACCATCTGTATAAACATGGAAATATCTATACCGCTATCTGCATAAACATGGAAATATCTACACCGCCATCTCTATGAACATGGAAATATCTACACCGCCATCTGTACGAACATGGAAATATCTATACCACCATCTCTACGAACATGTAAATATCTACACCGCCATCTTTATGAACATGGAAATATCTACACTGCTAACTGTATGAACATGGAAATATCTACACCGCTATCAGTATGAACATGGAAATATTTACATCGTTATCTGAATGAACATGGAAATACCTACACCGCTATCTGCATGAACATGGAAATATCTACACCGCTATCTGTACGAACATGGAAATATCTACACCGCTATCTGTATGAACATGCAAATATCTACACAGCTATCTGTATATCAATGGAAATATCTACAATGCTATCTCTATAAACATGGAAATAACTACACAGCTATCAGTATAAACATGGAAATATATACACCACCACTTGTATGAACATGGAAATATCTACACTGCCATCCGTACAAGCATGGAAATATCTACACCGCCATCTGTATGAACATGTAAATATCTACACCGCTATCTGTATGAACATGGAAATATCTACACCGCTATCTGTAAGAACATGCAAATATCTGCAGAGCTATCAGTATATCAATGGAAATATCTACACTGCTATCTCTATAAACATGGAAATAACTACACTGCTATCTGTATAAACATGGAAATATCTACACCGCCATCTCAATGAACATGGAAATACCTACACCGCCATTTGTATGAACATGGAAATATCTACACCGCCATTTGTATGAACATGGAAATATCTACACCGCCATCTGTACGAACATGGACATATCTACACCGCCATCTGTATTAAGATGGAAATAACTACACCGCTATCTGTAGAAGCATGGAAATATCTGCACCACTGTCTGTATAAATTTGGAAATAACCGCACCGCTATCTGTATAAACATGGAAATATCTTCAACGCTATCTGCATAAACATGGAAATATCAACACCGCTATCTGTGTAAACATGGAAATGTCTACAAAGCTATCTGTGTAAGCATGAAAATATCTACACCGCCATCTCTATAAGCATGGAAATATCTACACCGCCATCTGTATGAACATGGAAATACCTACACCGCCATCTCTTTAAACGTGGAAATATCTACACCGCTATCTGTATGAACTTAGAAATATCTACACTGCTATCTGTATAAAATTGGAATTATCTACACCGCTATCTGTATGAACATGGAAATATCTACACCGCTATCTGTATGAACATGGAAATATCTACACCGCTCTCTGTATGAACATGGAAATATCAACACCGCTATCGGTATGAACATGGAAATAACTTCACCGCTATCTGTATGAACATGCAAATATCTACACCGGCATCTGGATGAACATGGAAATATCTACACTGCTATCTGCATGAACATGGAAATATCTACACAGCTATCTGCATATACATGGAAATATCTACACACATTTCTCTATAAATATGGAAATAACTACAGCGCTATCTCTATAAAATTCGAAATAGCTACACCGCCATCTGTATGAACATGGAAATATCTACACCGCCATCTGTACGAACATGGACATATCTACACCGACATCTGTATTAAGCTGGAAATATCTACACCGCTATCTTTATAAACATGGAAATATCTGCACCACTATCTGTATAAACATGGAAATATCCGCACCGCTATCTGTATAAACATGGAAATATCTACACCGCTATCTGCATAAACATGGAAATATCCACACCGCTATCTGTGTAAACATGGAAATGTCCACACAGCTATCTGTGTAAACATGGAAATATCTACACCGCCATCTGTTTAAACATGAAAATATCTACACCGCCATCTCCATAAACATGGAAGTATCTACACCGCCATCTGTATGAACATGGAAATATCTTCAACGCCATCTCTATAAACGTGGAAATATCTACACTGCTATCTGTATGAACTTGGAAATATCTAAACTACTATCTGTATAAAATTGGAATTATCTACACCACTATCTCTATAAACCTGGAAATATCTACACCGCTATCTGTATAAACATGGAAATATCTACACCTCTATCTATATAAACAAGGAAATACCTTCACCGCTATCTGTATAAACATGGAAATATCTACAACGCTGTCTCTATAAACTTGGAAATAACTACACCACTATCTATGTAAACATGGAAATATCTAGACCGCCATCTCTATAAACATGGAAATATCTACACCACCATCTGTATAAACTTGGAAATATCCATACCGCTATCTGCATAAACATGGAAATATCTACACAGCTGACTGTATGAGCATGGAAATATCTACAACGCTATCTGTATGAACATGGAAATATCTACACCGCTATCTGTATGAACATGGAAATAACTACACCGCTATCTGTGTGAACACGGAAATATCTACACCGCTCTCTGTATGAACATGGAAATATCTACACCGCTATCTGTACGAACATGCAAATATCTACACAGCTATCTGTATATCAATGGAAATATCTACACTGCTATCTCTATAAACATGGAAATAACTACACTGCTATCTGTATAAACATGGAAATATCTACACCGCCACCTGTATGAACTTGGAAATATCTACACTGCCATCCATACGTACATGGAAATATCTACACTGCCATCTCTATGAACATGGAAATATCTACACCGCCATTTGTATGAACATGGAAATATCTACACCGACATCGGTATGAACATGGAAATATCTTCACTGCCATCTGTATGGACATGGATATATCTACACCGGCATCTGGATGAACATGGAAATATCTACACCGCTATCTGTATGAACATGCAAATATCTGCCCAACTATCTTTATAAACATGGAAATATCCGCACCACTATCTGTATAAACACGGAAATATCTACAGCGTTATCTGTATGAACATGGAAATATCTACTCCGCTATCTGTATGAACATGCAAATATCTACACAGCTATCTGTATATGAATGGAAGTATCTACACTGCTATCTCTATAAACATGGAAATAACTACACTGCTATCTGTATAAACATGGAAATATCTACACCACCACTTGTATGAACATGGAAATACCTACACTGTCATCTGTATGAACATGGAAATATCTACACCGCCATCTGTATGAACATGGAAATATCTACACCGCTAACTGTAAGAACATGGAAATACCTACACCGGTATCTGTATGAACATGGAAATATCTACACCGCTATCTGTATAAACAGAGAAATATCTACAAAGCTCTCTGTATGAACATGGAAATATCTACCACGCTATCTGTATGAACATGCAAATATCTACACCGGCATCTGGATGTACATGGAAATATCTACACCGCTATCTGCATGAACATGGAAATATCTAAACAGCTATCTGCATATACATGGAAATATCTACACAGATTTCTCTATAAATATGGAAATAACTACAGCGCTATCTCTATAAACTTCGAAATATCTACACCGCCATCTGTATGAACATGGAAATATCTACACCACCATCTGTATGAACATGTAAATATCTACACCGCCATCTGTATGAACATGGAAATATCTACACCGCTAACTGTATGAACTTGGAAATATCTACACCGCTATCAGTATGAACATGGAAATATCAACAACGCCATCTGTATGAACATGGAAATATCTTCACCGCTATCTGTATGAACTTGGAAATATCTACACTGCTCTCTGTATAAAATTGAAATTATCTACACCACTATCTCTATAAACATGGAAATATCTACACTGCTATCTTTATAAACATGGAAATATCTACACCGCTTTCTGTATAAACATGGAAATATCTTCACCGCTATCTGTATAAACCTGGAAATATCTACAACGCTGTCTCTATAAACTTGGAAATAACTAAACCACTATCTCTGTAAACATGGAAATATCTAGACCGCCATCTCTATAAACATGCAAATATCTACACCACCATCTGTATAAACATGGAAATATCTATACCGCTATCTGCATAAACATGGAAATATCTACACCGCCATCTCTATGAACATGGAAATATCTACACCGCCATCTGTACGAACATGGAAATATCTATACCACCATCTCTACGAACATGTAAATATCTACACCGCCATCTTTATGAACATGGAAATATCTACACTGCTAACTGTATGAACATGGAAATATCTACACCGCTATCTGTACGAACATGGAAATATCTACACCGCTATCTGTATGAACATGCAAATATCTACACAGCTATCTGTATATCAATGGAAATATCTACAATGCTATCTCTATAAACATGGAAAGAACTACACAGCTATCAGTATAAACATGGAAATATATACACCACCACTTGTATGAACATGGAAATATCTACACTGCCATCCGTACAAGCATGGAAATATCTACACCGCCATCTGTATGAACATGTAAATATCTACACCGCTATCTGTATGAACATGGAAATATCTACACCGCTATCTGTAAGAACATGCAAATATCTGCAGAGCTATCAGTATATCAATGGAAATATCTACACTGCTATCTCTATAAACATGGAAATAACTACACTGCTATCTGTATAAACATGGAAATATCTACACCGCCATCTCAATGAACATGGAAATACCTACACCGCCATTTGTATGAACATGGAAATATCTACACCGCCATTTGTATGAACATGGAAATATCTACACCGCCATCTGTACGAACATGGACATATCTACACCGCCATCTGTATTAAGATGGAAATATCTACACCGCTATCTGTAGAAGCATGGAAATATCTGCACCACTGTCTGTATAAATTTGGAAATAACCGCACCGCTATCTGTATAAACATGGAAATATCTTCAACGCTATCTGCATAAACATGGAAATATCAACACCGCTATCTGTGTAAACATGGAAATGTCTACAAAGCTATCTGTGTAAGCATGAAAATATCTACACCGCCATCTCTATAAGCATGGAAATATCTACACCGCCATCTGTATGAACATGGAAATACCTACACCGCCATCTCTTTAAACGTGGAAATATCTACACCGCTATCTGTATGAACTTAGAAATATCTACACTGCTATCTGTATAAAATTGGAATTATCTACACCGCTATCTGTATGAACATGGAAATATCTACACCGCTATCTGTATGAACATGGAAATATCTACACCGCTCTCTGTATGAACATGGAAATATCAACACCGCTATCGGTATGAACATGGAAATAACTTCACCGCTATCTGTATGAACATGCAAATATCTACACCGGCATCTGGATGAACATGGAAATATCTACACTGCTATCTGCATGAACATGGAAATATCTACACAGCTATCTGCATATACATGGAAATATCTACACACATTTCTCTATAAATATGGAAATAACTACAGCGCTATCTCTATAAAATTCGAAATAGCTACACCGCCATCTGTATGAACATGGAAATATCTACACCGCCATCTGTACGAACATGGACATATCTACACCGACATCTGTATTAAGCTGGAAATATCTACACCGCTATCTTTATAAACATGGAAATATCTGCACCACTATCTGTATAAACATGGAAATATCCGCACCGCTATCTGTATAAACATGGAAATATCTACACCGCTATCTGCATAAACATGGAAATATCCACACCGCTATCTGTGTAAACATGGAAATGTCCACACAGCTATCTGTGTAAACATGGAAATATCTACACCGCCATCTGTTTAAACATGAAAATATCTACACCGCCATCTCCATAAACATGGAAGTATCTACACCGCCATCTGTATGAACATGGAAATATCTTCAACGCCATCTCTATAAACGTGGAAATATCTACACCGCTATCTGTATGAACTTGGAAATATCTAAACTACTATCTGTATAAAATTGGAATTATCTACACCACTATCTCTATAAACCTGGAAATATCTACACCGCTATCTGTATAAACATGGAAATATCTACACCTCTATCTATATAAACAAGGAAATACCTTCACCGCTATCTGTATAAACATGGAAATATCTACAACGCTGTCTCTATAAACTTGGAAATAACTACACCACTATCTATGTAAACATGGAAATATCTAGACCGCCATCTCTATAAACATGGAAATATCTACACCACCATCTGTATAAACTTGGAAATATCCATACCGCTATCTGCATAAACATGGAAATATCTACACAGCTGACTGTATGAGCATGGAAATATCTACAACGCTATCTGTATGAACATGGAAATATCTACACCGCTATCTCTATGAACATGGAAATAACTACACCGCTATCTGTGTGAACACGGAAATATCTACACCGCTCTCTGTATGAACATGGAAATATCTACACCGCTATCTGTACGAACATGCAAATATCTACACAGCTATCTGTATATCAATGGAAATATCTACACTGCTATCTCTATAAACATGGAAATAACTACACTGCTATCTGTATAAACATGGAAATATCTACACCGCCACCTGTATGAACTTGGAAATATCTACACTGCCATCCATACGTACATGGAAATATCTACACTGCCATCTCTATGAACATGGAAATATCTACACCGCCATTTGTATGAACATGGAAATATCTACACCGACATCGGTATGAACATGGAAATATCTTCACTGCCATCTGTATGGACATGGATATATCTACACCGGCATCTGGATGAACATGGAAATATCTACACCGCTATCTGTATGAACATGCAAATATCTGCCCAACTATCTTTATAAACATGGAAATATCCGCACCACTATCTGTATAAACACGGAAATATCTACAGCGTTATCTGTATGAACATGGAAATATCTACTCCGCTATCTGTATGAACATGCAAATATCTACACAGCTATCTGTATATGAATGGAAGTATCTACACTGCTATCTCTATAAACATGGAAATAACTACACTGCTATCTGTATAAACATGGAAATATCTACACCACCACTTGTATGAACATGGAAATACCTACACTGTCATCTGTATGAACATGGAAATATCTACACCGCCATCTGTATGAACATGGAAATATCTACACCGCTAACTGTAAGAACATGGAAATACCTACACCGGTATCTGTATGAACATGGAAATATCTACACCGCTATCTGTATAAACAGAGAAATATCTACAAAGCTCTCTGTATGAACATGGAAATATCTACCACGCTATCTGTATGAACATGCAAATATCTACACCGGCATCTGGATGTACATTGAAATATCTACACCGCTATCTGCATGAACATGGAAATATCTAAACAGCTATCTGCATATACATGGAAATATCTACACAGATTTCTCTATAAATATGGAAATAACTACAGCGCTATCTCTATAAACTTCGAAATATCTACACCGCCATCTGTATGAACAAGGAAATATCTACACCGCCATCTGTACGAACATGGACATATCAACACCGCCATCTGTATTAAGATGGAAATATCTACACCGATATCTTTATAAACATGGAAATATCTGCACCACTATCTGTATAAACATGGAAATACCCGCACCGCTATCTGTATAAACATTGAAATATCTACACCGCAATCTGCATAAACATGGAAATATCCGCACCGCTATCTGTATAAACATGGAAATATCTACACCGCTATCTTCATAAACATGGAAATATCCACACTGCTAACTGTGTAAACATTGAAATGTCTACACCTCTATCTGTGTAAACATGGAAATATCTACACCGACATCTGTGTAAACATGAAAATATCTACATCGCCATCTCTATAAACATGGAAAATCTACACCGCCATCTGTATGAACATGGAAATATCTACACCGCCATCTCTATAAACGTGGAAATATCTAAACTGCTATCTGTATGAACTTGGAAATATCTACACTGCTATCTGTATAAAATTGAAATTATCTACACCACTATCTCTATAAACATGGAAATATCTACACTGCTATCTGTATAAACATGGAAATATCTACACCGCTATCTGTATAAACATGGAAATATTTTCACCGCTATCCGTATAAACATGGAAATATCTACAACGCTGTCTCTATAAATTTGGAAATAACTACACCACTATCTCTATAAACATGGAAATATCTAGACCGCCATCTCTATAAACATGGAAATATCTACACCACCATCTGTATAAACATGGAAATATCTATACCGCTCTCTGCATAAACATGGAAATATCTACACCGCCATCTCCATGAAGATGGAAATATCTACACTGCCATCTGTACGAACATGGAAATATCTACACCGCCATTTGTACGAACATGTAAATATCTACACCGCCATCTGTATGAACATGGAAATATCTACACCGCTAACTGTATGAACATGGAAACATCTACAAAGCCATTTGAATGAAAAAGGAAATATCTACAACGCCATCTCTATGTACATGGAAATATCTACACCGCCATTTGTATGAACATGGAAATATCTACACTGCCATCTGTATGAACATGGAAATATCTTCACCGCCATCTGTATGAGCATGGATATATCTACACCGGCATCTGGATGAACATGGAAATATCTACACCGCTATCTGCATGAACATAGAAATATCTACGCAGCTATCTGCATATACATGGAAATACCTACACAGATTTCTCTATAAATATGGAAATAAATACAGCACTATCTCTATAAAGTTCGAAATATCTACACCGCCATCTGTATGAACATGGAAATATCTACACCACCATCTGTACGAACATGGACATATCTACACCGCCATCTGAATTAAGATGGAAATATCTACACCGCTATCTGTATAAACATGGAAATATCTGCCCTACTATCTGTATAAACATGGAAATATCCGCACCGCTATCTCTATAAACATGGAAATATCTACACCAATATCTGCATAAACATGGAAATATCCACACCGCTATCTGTGCAAATATGGAAATGTCTACACCGCTATCTGTGTAAACAGGGAAATATCTACAAGGCCATCTGTGTAAACATGGAACTATCTACACCGCCATCTCTATAAACATGGAAATATCTACACCTCCATCTGTATGAACATGGAAATATCTACACTGCCATCTCTATAAACGTGGAAATATCTACACCGCTCTCTGTATGAACTTGGAAATATCTACACTGATATCTGTATAAAATTGAAATTATCTACACCACTGTCTCTATAAACATGGAAATATCTACACTGTTATCTGTATAAACATGAAAATATCTACACCTCTATCTATATAAACATGGAAATACCTTCACCGCTATCTGTATAAACATGGAAATATCTACAACGCTGTCTCTATATACTTGGAAATATCTACACCACTATCTATATAAACATGGAAATATCTAGACCGCCATCTCTATAAACATGGAAATATCTACACCACCATCTGTATAAACTTGGAAATATCCATACCGCTATCTGCATAAACATGGAAATATCTACACAGCTGACTGTATGAGCATGGAAATATCTACAACGCTATCTGTATGAACATGGAAATATCTACACCGCTATCTGTATGAACATGGAAATAACTACACCGCTATCTGTGTGAACACGGAAATATCTACACCGCTCTCTGTATGAACATGGAAATATCTACACCGCTATCTGTACGAACATGCAAATATCTACACAGCTATCTGTATATCAATGGAAATATCTACACTGCTATCTCTATAAACATGGAAATAACTACACTGCTATCTGTATAAACATGGAAATATCTACACCGCCACCTGTATGAACTTGGAAATATCTACACTGCCATCCATACGTACATGGAAATATCTACACCGCCATCTCTATGAACATGGAAATATCTACACCGCCATTTGTATGAACATGGAAATATCTACACCGACATCTGTATGAACATGGAAATATCTTCACTGCCATCTGTATGGACATGGATATATCTACACCGGCATCTGGATGAACATGGAAATATCTACACCGCTATCTGTATGAACATGCAAATATCTGCCCAACTATCTTTATAAACATGGAAATATCCGCACCACTATCTGTATAAACACGGAAATATCTACAGCGTTATCTGTATGAACATGGAAATATCTACTCCGCTATCTGTATGAACATGCAAATATCTACACAGCTATCTGTATATGAATGGAAGTATCTACACTGCTATCTCTATAAACATGGAAATAAATACACTGCTATCTGTATAAACATGGAAATATCTACACCACCACTTGTATGAACATGGAAATACCTACACTGTCATCTGTATGAACATGGAAATATCTACACCGCCATCTGTATGAACATGGAAATATCTACACCGCTAACTGTAAGAACATGGAAATACCTACACCGCTATCTGTATGAACATGGAAATATCTACACCGCTATCTGTATAAACAGAGAAATATCTACAAAGCTCTCTGTATGAACATGGAAATATCTACCACGCTATCTGTATGAACATGCAAATATCTACACCGGCATCTGGATGTACATGGAAATATCTACACCGCTATCTGCATGAACATGGAAATATCTAAACAGCTATCTGCATATACATGGAAATATCTACACAGATTTCCCTATAAATATGGAAATAACTACAGCGCTATCTCTATAAACTTCGAAATATCTACACCGCCATCTGTATGAACAAGGAAATATCTACACGGCCATCTGTACGAACATGGACATATCAACACCGCCATCTGTATTAAGATGGAAATATCTACACCGATATCTTTATAAACATGGAAATATCTGCACCACTATCTGTATAAACATGGAAATACCCGCACCGCTATCTGTATAAACATTGAAATATCTACACCGCAATCTGCATAAACATGGAAATATCCGCACCGCTATCTGTATAAACATGGAAATATCTACACCGCTATCTTCATAAACATGGAAATATCCACACTGCTAACTGTGTAAACATTGAAATGTCTACACCACTATCTGTGTAAACATGGAAATATCTACACCGACATCTGTGTAAACATGAAAATATCTACATCGCCATCTCTATAAACATGGAAAATCTACACCGCCATCTGTATGAACATGGAAATATCTACACCGCCATCTCTATAAACGTGGAAATATCTAAACTGCTATCTGTATGAACTTGGAAATATCTACACTGCTATCTGTATAAAATTGAAATTATCTACACCACTATCTCTATAAACATGGAAATATCTACACTGCTATCTGTATAAACATGGAAATATCTACACCGCTATCTGTATAAACATGGAAATATTTTCACCGCTATCCGTATAAACATGGAAATATCTACAACGCTGTCTCTATAAATTTGGAAATAACTACACCACTATCTCTATAAACATGGAAATATCTAGACCGCCATCTCTATAAACATGGAAATATCTACACCACCATCTGTATAAACATGGAAATATCTATACCGCTCTCTGCATAAACATGGAAATATCTACACCGCCATCTCCATGAAGATGGAAATATCTACACTGCCATCTGTACGAACATGGAAATATCTACACCGCCATTTGTACGAACATGTAAATATCTACACCGCCATCTGTATGAACATGGAAATATCTACACCGCTAACTGTATGAACATGGAAACATCTACAAAGCCATTTTTATGAAAAAGGAAATATCTACAATGCCATCTCTATGTACATGGAAATATCTACACCGCCATTTGTATGAACATGGAAATATCTACACCGCCATCTGTATGAACATGGAAATATCTTCACCGCCATCTGTATGAGCATGGATATATCTACACCGGCATCTGGATGAACATGGAAATATCTACACCGCTATCTGCATGAACATAGAAATATCTACGCAGCTATCTGCATATACATGGAAATACCTACACAGATTTCTCTATAAATATGGAAATAAATACAGCACTATCTCTATAAAGTTCGAAATATCTACACCGCCATCTGTATGAACATGGAAATATCTACACCACCATCTGTACGAACATGGACATATCTACACCGCCATCTGTATTAAGATGGAAATATCTACACCGCTATCTGTATAAACATGGAAATATCTGCCCAACTATCTGTATAAACATGGAAATATCCGCACCGCTATCTCTATAAACATGGAAATATCTACACCAATATCTGCATAAACATGGAAATATCCACACCGCTATCTGTGCAAATATGGAAATGTCTACACCGCTATCTGTGTAAACAGGGAAATAGCTACAAGGCCATCTGTGTAAACATGGAACTATCTACACCACCATCTCTATAAACATGGAAATATCTACACCTCCATCTGTATGAACATGGAAATATCTACACCGCCATCTCTATAAACGTGGAAATATCTACACCGCTCTCTGTATGAACTTGGAAATATCTACACTGATATCTGTATAAAATTGAAATTATTTACACCACTGTCTCTACAAACATGGAAATATCTACACTGTTATCTGTATAAACATGAAAATATCTACACCGCTATCTGTATAAACATGGAAATAACTTCAACGCTATCTGTATAAACATGGAACTATCTACAACTCTGTCTCTATAAACTTGGAAATAACTACACCACTATCTCTATAAACATGGAAATATCTAGACCGCCATCTCTATAAACATGGAAACATCTACACCACCATCTGTATTAACATGGAAATATCTATACCGCTGTCTGCATAAACATGGAAATAACGACACCGCCATCACTATGAACATGCAAATATCTACACGGCCATCTGTACGAACATGGAAATATCTACACCGCCATCTGTATGAACCTGTAAATATCTACACCGCCATCTGTATGAATATGGAAATATCTACAACGCTAACTGTATGACCATGGAAATATCTACACCGCTATCTGTATGAACATGGAAATATCTACACCGTTATCTGTATCAACATGGAAATATCTACACCGCTATCTGTATGAACATGGAAATATCTACACCGCTATCTGTACGAAGATGGAAATATCTACACCGCTATCCGTATGAACATGCAAATATCTACACATCTATGTGTATATCAATGGAAATATCTACACTGCTATCTCTATAAAAATGGAAATAACTACACTACTATCTGTATAAACAGGGAAATATCTTCACCGCCATCTCTGTGAACATGGAAATATATACACCGCCATCTCTGTGAACATGGAAATATCTACACCGCCATCTCTATGAACATGGAAATATCTACACCGCCATTTGTATGAACATGGAAATATCTACACCACCATCAGTATGAACATGGAAATATCTACACCGCCATCTCTATAAACGTGGAAATATCTACATCGCTATCTGTAAGAACTTGGAAATATCCACACTGCTCTCGGTATAAAATTGAAATTATCTACACCACTATCTCTATAAACATGGAAATATCTACACAGCTATCTGTATAAACATGGAAATAAATACACCGCTATCTGTATAAACATGGAAACATCTTCACCGCTATCTGTATAAACATGGAAATATCTAGACCGCCATCTCTATAAACATGGAAATATCTACACCACCATCTGTATAAACATGGAAATATCTATACCGCTATCTGCATAAACATGGAAATATCTACACCGCCATCTCGATGAACATGTAAATATCTACACCGCCATCTGTATGAACATGGAAATATCTACACCGCTTTCCGTATGAACATGTAAATATCTACACCGCTATCTATACGAACATGGAAATATCTACACCGCTATCTGTTTGAACATGCAAATATCTGCACAGCTATCTGTATATCAATGGAAATATCTACACTGCTATCTCTATAAACATGGAAATAACTACACTGCTATCTGTATAAACATGGAAATATCTATGCCGCCACCAGTATGAACATGGAAATAACTACACTGCCATCCGTACGAACATGGAAATATCTACACCGCCATCTGTATGAACATGTAATTATCTACACCGCCATCTGTATGAACATGGAAATATCTACAACGCTAACTGTATGAACATGGAAATATCTACACCGCTATTGGTATGAACACGGAAATATCTACACCGCATTCTGCATGAACATGGAAATATCTACACCGCTCTCTGTATGAATATGGAAATATCTACACCGCTATCTGTATGAACATGGAAATATCTACACCGCTATCTGTATGAACATGCAAATATCCACACAGCTATCTGTATAAAATTGAAATTATCTACACCACTATCTCAATAAACATGGAAATAACTACACTGCTATCTGTATAAACATGGAAATATCTAAACCGCCATCTCTATGAACATGGAAATAACTACACCGCCATTTGTATGAACATGGAAATATCTACACCGCCATCTCTATGAACATGGAAATATTTACACCGCCATTTGTATGAACCTGGAAATATCCACACCGCCAACTGTATGAACATTGAAATATCTTCACCGCCATCTGTATGAACTTGGATATATCTACACCGCTATCTGTATGAACTTAGAAATATCTCTACTGCTATCTGTATAAAATAGGAATTATCTACACCGCTATCTGTATGAACATGGAAATATCTACACCGCTATCTGTATGAACATGGAAATATCTACACCGCTCTCTGTATGAACATGGAAATATCTACACCGCTATCTGTATGAACATGGAAATATCTACACCGCTATCTGAATGAACATTCAAATATCTAAACAGCTATCTGTATATCAAAGGAAATATCTACACTGCTATCTCTATAAACATGGAAATAACTACACTGCTATCTGTATAAACAGGGAAATATCTACACCGCCACCTGTATGAACATGGAAATATCTACACTGCCATCCGTACGAACATGGAAATATCTACACCGCCATCTGTATGAACATGTAAATATCTACACCGCCATCTGTATGAACATGGAAATATCTACACCGCTAACTGTATGAACATGGAAATATCTACACCGCTATTGGTATGAACATGGAAATATCTACACCGCTATCTGTATGAACATGGAAATATCTATGCTGCTATCTGTATGAAGATGGAAATATCTACACAGCTATCTGTATGAACATGGAAATATCTACACCGCCATCTGAATGAACATGTAAATATCTACACCGCCATCTCTATATCAATGGAAATTTCTACACTGCTATCTCTATAAATATGGAAATCACTACACCGCTATCTGTATAAACATGGAAATATCTACACCGCCATCTCTATGAACATGGAAATATCTACACCGCCATTTGTAGGAGCATGGAAATATCTACACCGCCATCTCTATGAACATGTAAATATCTACACGGCCATTTGTATGAACATGGAAATATCTACACTGCCATCCGTACGAACATGGAAATATCTACACCGCCATCTGAATGAACATGTAAATATCTGCACCGCCATCTGTATGAGTATGGAAATATCTACACCGCTAACCGTATGAACATGGAAATATCTACACCGCTATCTGTATGAACATGGAAATATCTACACCGCTCTCTGTACGTACATGGAAATATCTACACCGCTATCTGTATGAACATGGAAATATCTACACCGCTATGTGTATGAACATGCAAATATCTACACAGCTATCTGTATATCAATGGAAATATCTACAATGCTATCTCTATAAACATGGAAATATCTACACCGCAATCTGTATAAACATGGAAATATCTACACCGCCATTTGTATGAACAGGGAAATATCTACACCACAAACTGTATGAATATGGAAATATCTACACCGCTATCTGAATAAACATGGAAATATCTACACCGCTATCTGTATGAACATGCAAATATCTACACAGCTATCTGTATATCTATGGAAATATGTACACTGCTATCTCTATAAACATTTGTAATAACTACACTGCTATCTGTATAAACATGGAAATATCTACACCGTCATCCCTATGAACAAGGAAATATCTACACCGACATTTGTATGAACATGGAAATATCCACAACGCTATCTGTGTAAACATGGAAATGTCTACACCGCTATCTGTGTAAACATGGAAATATCTACACCGCCATCTGAATGAACATGTAAATATCTGCACCGCCATCTGTATGAGTATGGAAATATCTACACCGCTAACCGTATGAACATGGAAATATCTACACCGCTATCTGTATGAACATGGAAATATCTACACCGCTCTCTGTACGAACATGGAAATATCTACACCGCTATCTGTATGAACATGGAAATATCTACACCGCTATGTGTATGAACATGCAAATATCTACACAGCTATCTGTATATCAATGGAAATATCTACAATGCTATCTCTATAAACATGGAAATATCTACACCGCAATCTGTATACACATGGAAATATCTACACCGCCATTTGTATGAACAGGGAAATATCTACACCACAAACTGTATGAATATGGAAATATCTACACCGCTATCTGAATAAACATGTAAATATCTACACCGCTATCTGTATGAACATGCAAATATCTACACAGCTATCTGTATATCAATGGAAATATCTACACTGCTATCTCTATAAACATTTGTAATAACTACACTGCTATCTGTATAAACATAGAAATATCTACACCGTCATCCCTATGAACATGGAAATATCTACACCGACATTTGTATGAACATGGAAATATCCACAACGCTATCTGTGTAAACATGGAAATGTCTACACCGCTATCTGTGTAAACATGGAAATATCTACACCGCCATCTGTGTAAACATGAAAATATCTACACCGCCATCCCTATAAACGTGGAAATATCTACACTGCCATCTGTATGAACATGGAAATATCTACACCGCCATCTCTATAAACGTGGAAATATCTACACCGTTATCTGTATGAACTTGGAAATATCTTCACTGCTCTCTGTATAAAATTGAAATTGTCTACCCCAATATCTCTATAAACATGGAAATATTTACACTGCTATCTGTAGAAACATGGAAATATCTTCACCGCTATCTCTATAAACATGGAAATATCTACAACGCTGTCTCTATAAACTTGGAAATAACTACACCACTATCTCTATAAACATGGGAATATCTAGACCGCTATCTCTATAAACATGGAAATATCTACACCACCATCTGTATAAACATGGAAATATCTATACCGCTATCTGCATAAACATGGAAATATCTACACCGCCATCTGTATGAACATGGAAATATCTTCACCGCTAACTGTATGAACATGGAAATATCTACACCGCTGTCTGTATGAACATGGAAATATCTACACCGTTATCTGTATGAACATGGAAATATCTTCACCGCTATCTGTATGAACATGGAAATATCTACACTGCTATCTGTACGAACATGGAAATATCTACACCGCTATCTGTATGAACATGCAAATATCTACACAGCTATCTGTATATCAATGGAAATATCTACAATGCTATCTCTATAAACAAGGAAATAACTAAACTGCTATCTGTATAAACGTGGAAATATCTACACCGCCACCTGTATGAACATGGAAATATCTACACTGCCATCCGTACGAACATGGAAATATCTACACCGCCATCTGTATGAACATGTTAATACCTGCACCGCCATCTGTATGAACATGGAAATATCTACACCGATAACTGTATGAACATGGAAATATCTACACAGCTATCTGTATGAACATGGAAATATCTACACTGCTATCTGTATGAACATGGAAATATCTACACCGCCATCTGTATGAACATGGAAATATCTACACCGCCATCTGTATGAACATGTAAATATCTACACTGCCATCTATAAGATGGAAATATCTACACCGCTAACTGTATGAACATGGAAATATCTACACCGCTATCTGTATGAACATGGAAATATCTACACCGCTATCTGTATAAACATGGAAATATCTACACCGCTATCTGTATGAACATGCAAATATCTACACAGCTATCTGTATATCAATGAAAATATCTACACTGCCATCTCTATAAACATGGAAATAACTACACTGCTATCTGTATAAACATGGAAATGTCTACACCGCCATCTCTATGAACATGGAAATATCTACACCGCCATTTGTATGAACATGGAAATACCTACACCGCCATCTCTATGAACATGGAAATACCTACACTGCCATTTGTATGAACATGGAAATATCTACACCGCCATCTGCATGAACATGGAAATATCTACACCGCCATCTCTATAAACGTGGAAATATCTACACCGCTATCTGTATGAACTTGGAAATATCTACACTGCTCTCGGTATAAATTGAAATTATCTACGCCACTATCTCTATAAACATGGAAATATCTACACTGCTATCTGTATAAACATGGAAATATCTACACCGCTATCTGTATAAACATGGAAATAGCTACACCGCTATCTGTATAAACATGCAAATATCTACAACGCTGTCTCTATAAACTTGGAAATAACTACACCACTATCTCTGTAAACATGGAAATATCTAGATCGCCATCTCTATAAACATGGAAATATCTACACCACCATCAGTATAAACATGGAAATATCTATACCGCTATCTGCATAAACATGGAAATATCTACACCGCCATCTCTATGAACATGGAAATATCTACACCGCCATCTGTACGAACATGGAAATATCTATACCGCCACCTGTATGAACATGTAAATATCTACACCGCCATCTGTATGAACATGGAAATATCTTCACCGCTAACTGAACATGGAAATATCTACACTGCTATCTGTATGAACATGGAAATATCTACACCGTTATCTGTATGAACATGGAAATATCTACACTGCTATCTGTACGAACATGAAAATATCTACACCGCTATCTGTACAAACATGGAAATATCTACACCGCTATCTGTATGAACATGCAAATATCTACACAGCTATCTGTATATCAATGGAAATATCTACAATGCTATCTCTATAAACATGGAAATAACTACACTGCTATCTGTATAAACATGGAAATATCTACACCGCCACCTGTATGAACATGGAAATATCTACACTGCCATCCGTACGAACATGGAAATATCTACACCACCATCTGTATGAACATGTAAATATCTGCACCGCCATCTGTATGAGCATGGAAATATCTACACCGCTAACCGTATGAACATGGAAATATTTACACCGCTCTCTGTATGAACATGGAAATATCTACACCGCCATCTGTATGAACATGGAAATATCTACACCGCCATCTGTATGAACATGGAAATATCTACACCGCCATCTGTATGAACATGTAAATATCTACACTGCCATCTGTAAGAACATGGAAATATCTACACCGCTAACTGTATGAACATGGAAATATCTACACCGCTATCTGTATGAACATGGAAATATCTACACCGCTATCTGTATAAACATGGAAATATCTACACCGCTATCTGTATGAACATGCAAATATCCACACAGCTATCTGTATATCAATGGAAATATCTACACTGCTTTCTCTATAAACATGGAAATAACTACACTGCTATCTGTATAAACATTGAAATATCTACACCGCCATCTCTATGAACATGGAAATATCTACACTGCTATTTGTATGAACATGGAAATATCTACACCGCCATCTCTATGAACAAGGAAATACCTACACCGCCATTTTTATGAACATGGAAATATCTACACCGCCATCTCTATAAACATGGAAATATCTACACCGCTATCTGTATGAACTTGGAAATATCTACAATGATCTCGGTATAAATTGAAATTATCTACACCACTATCTCTATAAACATGGAAATATCTACACTGCTATCTGTATAAACATGGAAATATCTATACAGCTATCTGTATAAACATGGAAATATCTTCAACGCTATCTGTATAAACATTGAAATATCTACAACGCTGTCTCTATAAACTTGGAAATAACTACTCCATTATCTCTGTAAACATGGAAATATCTAGACCGCCATCTCTATAAACATTGAAATATCTACACCACCATCTGTATAAACATGGAAATATCTATACCGCTATCTGCATAAACATGGAAATATCTACACCGCCATCTCTAAGAACGTGGAAATATCTACACCGCCATCTGTATGAACATGGAAATATCTACACCGCTAACTGTATGAACATGGAAATATCTACACCGCTATCTGTATGAACATGGAAATATCTACACCGTTATCTCTATGAACATGGAAATATCTACACCGCTAACTGCATGAACGTGGAAATATCTACACCGCTATCTGTATGAACATGGATATATCTACACCGCTATCTGTATGAACATGGAAATATCTACACCGCTAACTGTATGAACATGGAAATACCTACACCGCTATCTGTATGAACATGGAAATATCTACACCGCTATCTGTATAAACATGGAAATATCTACACCGCTATCTGTATGAACATGCAAATATCCACACATCTATCTCTATATCAATGGAAATATCTACACTGCTATCTCTATAAACATGGAAATAACTACACTGCTATCTGTATAAACATTGAAATATCTACACCGCCATCTCTATGAACATGGAAATATCTACACTGCCATTTGTATGAACATGGAAATATCTACACCGCCATCTCTATGAACAAGGAAATACCTACACCGCCATTTGTATGAACATGGAAATATCTACACCGCCATCTCTATAAACGTGGAAATATCTACACCGCTATCTGTATGAACTTGGAAATATCTACAAAGATCTCGGTATGAATTGAACTTATCTACACCACTATCTCTATAAACATGGAAATATCTACACTGCTATCTGTATAAACATGGAAATATCTATACAGCTATCTGTATAAACATGGAAATATCTTCACCGCTATCTGTATAAACATGGAAATATCTACAACGCTGTCTCTATAAACTTGGAAATAACTACTCCACTATCTCTGTAAACATGGAAATATCTAGACCGCCATCTCTATAAACATGGAAATATCTACACCACCATCTGTATAAACATGGAAATATCTATACCGCTATCTGCATAAACATGGAAATATCTACACCGCCATCTCTATGAACATGGAAATATCTACACCGCCATCTGTACAAACATGGAAATATCTACACCGCTAACTGTATGAACATGCAAATATCTACACAGCTATCTGTATATCAATGGAAATATCTACAATGCTATCTCTATAAACATGGAAATAACTACACTGCTATCTGTATAAACATGGAAATATCTACACCGCCACCTGTATGAACATGGAAATATCTACACTGCCATCCGTACGAACATGGAAATATCTACACCGCCATCTGTATGAACATGTAAATATCTGCACCGCCATCTGTATGAGCATGGAAATATCTACACCGCTAACCGTATGAACATGGAAATATTTACACCGCTCTCTGTATGAACATGGAAATATCTACACCGCCATCTGTATGAACATGGAAATATCTACACCGCCATCTGTATGAACATGGAAATATCTACACCGCCATCTGTATGAACATGTAAATATCTACACTGCCATCTGTAAGAACATGGAAATATCTACACCGCTAACTGTATGAACATGGAAATATCTACACCGCTATCTGTATGAACATGGAAATATCTACACCGCTATCTGTATAAACATGGAAATATCTACACCGCTATCAGTATGAACATGCAAATATCCACACAGCTATCTGTATATCAATGGAAATATCTACACTGCTATCTCTATAAACATGGAAATAACTACACTGCTATCTGTATAAACATTGAAATATCTACACCGCGTTCTCTATGAACATGGAAATATCTACACTGCTATTTGTATGAACATGGAAATATCTACACCGCCATCTCTATGAACAAGGAAACACCTACACCGCCATTTTTATGAACATGGAAATATCTACACCGCCATCTCTATAAACATGGAAATATCTACACCGCTATCTGTATGAACTTGGAAATATCTACAATGATCTAGGTATAAATTGAAATTATCTACACCACTATCTCTGTAAACATGGAAATATCTAGACCGCCATCTCTATAAACATGGAAATATCTACACCACCATCTGTATAAACATGGAAATATCTATACCGCTATCTGCATAAACATGGAAATATCTACACCGCCATCTCTATGAACATGGAAATATCTACACCGCCATCTGTATGAACATGGAAATAACTACACCGCTAACTGTATGAACATGGAAATATCTACACCGCTATCTGTATGAACATGGAAATATCTACACCGTTATCTCTATGAACATGGAAATATCTAAACCGCTAACTGTATGAACGTGGAAATATCTACACCGCTATCTGTATGAACATGGATATATCTACACCGCTATCTGTATGAACATGGAAATATCTACACCGCTATCTGTATGAACATGGAAATATCTACACCGCTAACTGAATGAACATGGAAATATCTACACCGCTATCTGTATGAACATGGAAATATCTACACCGCTATCTGTATATCAATGGAAATATCTACACTGCTATCTCTATAAACATGGAAATAACTACACTGCTATCTGTATAAACATGGAACGATCTACACCGCCATCTCTATGAACATGGAAATATCTACACCGCCATTTGTATGAACATGGAAATATCTACACTGCCATCTCTATGAACATGGAAATATCTACACCGCCATTTGTATGAACATGGAAATATCCACACCGCTAACTGTATGAACATGGAAATATCTACACCGCCATCTGTATGAACATGGAAATATCTACACCGCTATCTGTATGAACATGCAAATACCTACACAGCTATCTGTATATCAATGGAAATATCCACACTGCTATCTTCATAAACCTGGAAATAACTACACTGCTATCTGTATAAACATGGAAATATCTACACCGCAACCTATATGAACATGGAAATATCTACACTGCCATCCGTACGAACATGGAAATATCTACACCGCCATCTGTATGAACATGTAAATATCTACACCGCCATCTGTATGAACATGGAAATATCAACACCGCTAACTGTATGAACATGGAAATATCTACACCGCTATTGGTATCAACATGGAAATAACTACACCGCTATCTGTATGAAAATGGAAATATCTACACCGCCATCTGTATGAACATGTAAATATCTACACCGCCATCTGTATGAACATGTAAATATCTACACCGCCATCTGTATGAACATGGAAATATCTACACCGCTAACTGTATGAACATGGAAATATCTACACCGCTATCTGTATGAACATGGAAATATCTACACCGCTATCTGTATATCAATGGAAATATCTACACTGCTATCTCTATAAACATGGAAATAACTACACTGCTATCTGTATAAACATGGAAAGATCTACACCGCGATCTCTATGAACATGGAAATATCTACACCGCCATTTGTATGAACATGGAATTATCTACACCGCCATCTCTATGAACATGGAAATATCTACACCGCCATTTGTATGAACATGGAAATATCTACACCGCTAACTGTATGAACATGGAAATATCTACACCGCCATCTGTATGAACATGGAAATATCTACACCGCTATCTGTATGAACATGGAAATATCTACACCGCTCTCTGTACGAACATGGAAATATCTACACCACTATCTGTATGAACATGGAAATATCTACACCGCTATTGGTATCAACATTGAAATAACTACACCGCTATCTGTATGAACATGGAAATATCTACACCGCCATCTGTATGAACATGTAAATATCTACACCGCCATCTGTATGAACATGTAAATATCTACACCGCCATCTGTATGAACATGGAAATCTCTACACCGCTAACTGTATGAACATGGAAATATCTACACCGCTATCTGTATGAACATGGAAATATCTACACCGCTATCTGTATATCAATGGAAATATCTACACTGCTATCTCTATAAACATGGAAATAACTACACTGCAATCTGTATAAACATGGAAAGATCTACACCGCCATCTCTATGAACATGGAAATATCTACACCGCCATTTGTATGAACATGGAATTATCTACACCGCCATCTCTATGAACATGGAAATATCTACACCGCCATTTGTATGAACATGGTAATATCTACACCACCTACTGTATTAACATGGAAATATCTACACCGCCATCTGTATGAACATGGAAATATCTACACCGCTATCTGTATATCAATGGAAATATCTACACTGCTATCTCTATAAACATGGAAATAACTACACTGCTATCTGTATAAACATGGAAAGATCTAGACCGCCATCTCCATGAACATGGAAATATCTACACCGCCATTTGTATGAACATGGAATTATCTACACCGCCATCTCTATGAACATGGAAATATCTACACCGCCATTTGTATGAACATGGAAATATCTACACTGCTAACTGTATGAACATGGAAATATCTACACCGCCATCTGTATGAACATGGAAATATCTACACCGCTATCTGTATGAACATGGAAATATCTACACCGCTCTCTGTACGAACATGGAAATATCTACACCACTATCTGTATGAACATGGAAATATCTACACCGCTATGTGTATGAACTTGCAAATATCTACACAGCTATCTGTATATCAATGGAAATATCTACACTGCTATCTCTATAAACATGGAAACATCTACACTGCTATCTGTATAAACATGGAAATATATACACCGCCATTTGTATGAACATGGAAATATCTACACCGCTAACTGTATGAATATGGAAATATCTACACCCCTATCTGAATAAACATGGAAATATCTACACCGCTATCTGTGTGAACATGCAAATATCTACACAGCTATCTGTATATCAATAGAAATATCTACACTGCTATCTCTATAAACATGGTAATAACTACAGTGCTATCTGTATAAACATGGAAATATCTACACCGTCATCTCTATGAACATGGAAATATCTACACCGACATTTGTATGAACATGGAAATATCCACACCGCTATCTGTGTAAACATGGAAATGTCTACACCGCTATCTGTGTAAACATGGAAATATCTACACCGCCATCTGTGTAAACATGAAAATATCTACACTGCAATACCTATAAAAGTGGAAATATCTACACTGCCATCTGTATGAACATGGAAATATCTACACCGCCATCTCTGTAAACGTGGAAATATCTACACCGCTATCTGTATGAACTTGGAAATATCTACACTGCTCTCTGTATAAAATTGAAATTATCTACACCACTATCTCTATAAACATGGAAATATCTACACTGCTATCTGTATAAACATGGAAATATCTACAACGCTATCTGTATAAACATGGAAATATCTTCACCGCTATCTGTATAAACATGGCAATATCTACAACGCTGTCTCTATAAACTTGGAAATAACTACACCACTATCTCTGTAAACATGGAAATATCTAGACCGCCATCTCTATAAACATGGAAATATCTACAGCACCATCTGTATAAACATGGAAATATCTATACCGCTATCTGCATAAACATGGAAATATCTACACCGTCATCTCTATGAACATGGAAATATCTACACCGCAATCTGTACGAACATGGAAATATCTATACCGCCATCTGTATGAACATGTAAATATCTACACCGCCATCTGAATGAACATGGAAATATCTTCTCCGCTAACTGAACATGGAAATATCTACACTGCTATCTGTATGAACATGGAAATATCTACACCGTTATCTGTATGAACATGGAAATATCTACACCGCTATCTATATGAACATGGAAATATCTACACCGCTATCTGTACCAACAAGGAAATATCTACACCGCTATCTGTATGAACATGCAAATTTCTACACAGCTATCTGTATATCAATGGAAATATCTACAATGCTATCTCTATAAACATGGAAATAACTACACTGCTATCTGTATAAACATGGAAATATCCACACCGCCCCCTGTATGAACATGGAAATATCTACACTGCCATCCGTACGAACATGGAAATATCTATACCGCCATCTGTATGAACATGTAAATATCTGCACCGCCATCTGTATGAGCATGGAAATATCTACACCGCTAAACGTATGAACATGGAAATATCTACACCGCTATCTGTATGAACATGGAAATATCTACACCGCTATCTGTATGAACATGGAAATATCTACACCGCCATCTGTATGAACATGGAAATATCTACACCACCATCTGTATGAACATGTAAATATCTACACTGCCATCTGTAAGAACATGGAAATATCTACACCGCTAACTGTATGAACATGGAAATATCTACACCGCTATCTGTATAAACATGGAAATATCTACACCGCTATCTGTATGAACATGCAAATATCCACACAGCTATCTGTATATCAATGGAAATATCTACACTGCTATCTCTATAAACATGGAAATAACTACACTGCTATCTGTATAAACATTGAAATATCTACACCGCGTTCTCTATGAACATGGAAATATCTACACTGCTATTTGTATGAACATGGAAATATCTAAACCGCCATCTCTATAAACATGGAAATATCTACACCACTATCTGTATGAACTTGGAAATATCTACAATGATCTAGGTATAAATTGAAATTATCTACACCACTATCTCTGTAAACATGGAAATATCTAGACCGCCATCTCTATAAACATGGAAATATCTACACCACCATCTGTATAAACATGGAAATATCTATACCGCTATCTGCATAAACATGGAAATATCTACACCGCCATCTCTATGAACATGGAAATATCTACACCGCCATCTGTATGAACATGGAAATAACTACACCGCTAACTGTATGAACATGGAAATATCTACACCGCTATCTGTATGAACATGGAAATATCTACACCGTTATCTCTATGAACATGGAAATATCTAAACCGCTAACTGTATGAACGTGGAAATATCTACACCGCTATCTGTATGAACATGGATATATCTACACCGCTATCTGTATGAACATGGAAATATCTACACCGCTATCTGTATGAACATGGAAATATCTACACCGCTAACTGAATGAACATGGAAATATCTACACCGCTATCTGTATGAACATGGAAATATCTACACCGCTATCTGTATATCAATGGAAATATCTACACTGCTATCTCTATAAACATGGAAATAACTACACTGCTATCTGTATAAACATGGAAAGATCTACACCGCCATCTCTATGAACATGGAAATATCTACACCGCCATTTGTATGAACATGGAAATATCTACACCGCCATCTCTATGAACATGGAAATATCTACACCGCCATTTGTATGAACATGGAAATATCTACACCGCTAACTGTATGAACATGGAAATATCTACACCGCCATCTGTATGAACATGGAAATATCTACACCGCTATCTCTATGAACATGCAAATACCTACACAGCTATCTGTATATCAATGGAAATATCCACACTGCTATCTTCATAAACCTGGAAATAACTACACTGCTATCTGTATAAACATGGAAATATCTACACCGCAACCTATATGAACATGGAAATATCTACACTGCCATCCGTACGAACATGGAAATATCTACACCGCCATCTGTATGAACATGTAAATATCTACACCGCCATCTGTATGAACATGGAAATATCAACACCGCTAACTGTATGAACATGGAAATATCTACACCGCTATTGGTATCAACATGGAAATAACTACACCGCTATCTGTATGAACATGGAAATATCTACACCGCCATCTGTATGAACATGTAAATATCTACACCGCCATCTGTATGAACATGTAAATATCTACACCGCCATCTGTATGAACATGGAAATATCTACACCGCTAACTGTATGAAGATGGAAATATCTACACCGATATCTGTATGAACATGGAAATATCTACACCGCTATCTGTATATCAATGGAAATATCTACACTGCTATCTCTATAAACATGGAAATAACTACACTGCTATCTGTATAAACATGGAAAGATCTACACCGCCATCTCTATGAACATGTAAATATCTACACCGCCATTTGTATGAACTTGGAAATATCTACACCGCCATCTCTATGAACATGGAAATATCTACACCGCCATCTGTATGAACATGGAAATATCTACACCACCTACTGTATGAACATGGAAATATCTACACCGCCATCTGTATGAACATGGAAATATCTACACCGCTATCTGTATATCAATGGAAATATCTACACTGCTGTCTCTATAAACATGGAAATAACTACACTGCTATCTGTATAAACATGGAAAGATCTACACCGCCATCTCTATGAACATGGAAATATCTACACCGCCATTTGTATGAACATGGAATTATCTACACCGCCATCTCTATGAACATGGAAATATCTACACCGCCATTTGTATGAACATGGAAATATCTACACCGCTAACTGTATGAACATGGAAATATCTACACCGCCATCTGTATGAACATGGAAATATCTACACCGCTATCTGTATGAAAATGGAAATATCTACACCGCTCTCTGTACGAACATGGAAATATCTACACCACTATCTGTATGAACATGGAAATATCTACACCGCTATTGGTATCAACATTGAAATAACTACACCGCTATCTGTATGAACATGGAAATATCTACACCGCCATCTGTATGAACATGTAAATATCTACACCGCCATCTGTATGAACATGTAAATATCTACACCGCCATCTGTATGAACATGGAAATATCTACACCGCTAACTGTATGAACATGGAAATATCTACACCGCTATCTGTATGAACATGGAAATATCTACACCGCTATCTGTATATCAATGGAAATATCTACACTGCTATCTCTATAAACATGGAAATAACTACACTGCAATCTGTATAAACATGGAAAGATCTACACCGCCATCTCTATGAACATGGAAATATCTACACCGCCATTTGTATGAACATGGAATTATCTACACCGCCATCTCTATGAACATGGAAATATCTACACCGCCATTTGTATGAACATGGTAATATCTACACCACCTACTGTATGAACATGGAAATATCTACACCGCCATCTGTATGAACATGGAAATATCTACACCGCTATCTGTATATCAATGGAAATATCTACACTGCTATCTCTATAAACATGGAAATAACTACACTGCTATCTGTATAAACATGGAAAGATCTACACCGCCATCTCCATGAACATGGAAATATCTACACCGCAATTTGTATGAACATGGAATTATCTACACCGCCATCTCTATGAACATGGAAATATCTACACCGCCATTTGTATGAACATGGAAATATCTACACCGCTAACTGTATGAACATGGAAATATCTACACCGCCATCTGTATGAACATGGAAATATCTACACCGCTATCTGTATGAACATGGAAATATCTACACCGCTCTCTGAACGAACATGGAAATCTCTACACCACTATCTGTATGAACATGGAAATATCTACACCGCTATGTGTATGAACTTGCAAATATCTACACAGCTATCTGTATATCAATGGAAATATCTACACTGCTATCTCTATAAACATGGAAACATCTACACTGCTATCTGTATAAACATGGAAATATATACACCGCCATTTGTATGAACATGGAAATATCTACACCGCTAACTGTATGAATATGGAAATATCTACACCCCTATCTGAATAAACATGGAAATATCTACACCGCTATCTGTGTGAACATGCAAATATCTACACAGCTATCTGTATATCAATGGAAATATCTACACTGCTATCTCTATAAACATGGTAATAACTACAGTGCTATCTGTATAAACATGGAAATATCTACACCGTCATCTCTATGAACATGGAAATATCTTCACCGACATTTGTATGAACATGGAAATATCCACACCGCTATCTGTGTAAACATGGAAATGTCTACACCGCTATCTGTGTAAACATGGAAATATCTACACCGCCATCTGTGTAAACATGAAAATATCTACACTGCAATACCTATAAAAGTGGAAATATCTACACTGCCATCTGTATGAACATGGAAATATCTACACCGCCATCTCTGTAAACGTGGAAATATCTACACCGCTATCTGTATGAACTTGGAAATATCTACACTGCTCTCTGTATAAAATTGAAATTATCTACACCACTATCTCTATAAACATGGAAATATCTACACTGCTATCTGTATAAACATGGAAATATCTACAACGCTATCTGTATAAACATGGAAATATCTTCACCGCTATCTGTATAAACATGGCAATATCTACAACGCTGTCTCTATAAACTTGGAAATAACTACACCACTATCTCTGTAAACATGGAAATATCTAGACCGCCATCTCTATAAACATGGAAATATCTACACCACCATCTGTATAAACATGGAAATATCTATACCGCTATCTGCATAAACATGGAAATATCTACACCGTCATCTCTATGAACATGGAAATATCTACACCGCAATCTGTACGAACATGGAAATATCTATACCGCCATCTGTATGAACATGTAAATATCTACACCGCCATCTGAATGAACATGGAAATATCTTCTCCGCTAACTGAACATGGAAATATCTACACTGCTATCTGTATGAACATGGAAATATCTACACCGTTATCTGTATGAACATGGAAATATCTACCCCGCTATCTATATGAACATGGAAATATCTACACCGCTATCTGTACAAACAAGGAAATATCTACACCGCTATCTGTATGAACATGCAAATTTCTACACAGCTATCTGTATATCAATGGAAATATCTACAATGCTATCTCTATAAACATGGAAATAACTACACTGCTATCTGTATAAACATGGAAATATCCACACCGCCCCCTGTATGAACATGGAAATATCTACACTGCCATCCGTACGAACATGGAAATATCTACACCGCCATCTGTATGAACATGTAAATATCTGCACCGCCATCTGTATGAGCATGGAAATATCTACACCGCTAAACGTATGAACATGGAAATATCTACACCGCTATCTGTATGAACATGGAAATATCTACACCGCTATCTGTATGAACATGGAAATATCTACACCGCCATCTGTATGAACATGGAAATATCTACACCACCATCTGTATGAACATGTAAATATCTACACTGCCATCTGTAAGAACATGGAAATATCTACACCGCTAACTGTATGAACATGGAAATATCTACACCGCTATCTGTATAAACATGGAAATATCTACACCGCTATCTGTATGAACATGCAAATATCCACACAGCTATCTGTATATCAATGGAAATATCTACACTGCTATCTCTATAAATATGGAAATAACTACACTGCTATCTGTATAAACATTGAAATATCTACACCGCCATCTCTATGAACATGGAAATATCTACACTGCCATTTGTATGAACATGGAAATATCTACACCGCCATCTCTGTGAACATGGAAATACCTACACCGCCATTTGTATGAACATGGAAATATCTACACCGCGATCTCTATAAACGTGGAAATATCTACACCGCTATCGGTATGAACTTGGAAATATCTACACTGATCTCGGTATAAATTGAAATTATCTACACCACTATCTCTATAAACATGGAAATATCTACACTGCTATCTGTATAAACATGGAAATATCTACACAGCTATCTGTATAAACATGGGAATATCTTCACCGCTATCTGTATAAACATGGAAATATCTACAACGCTGTCTCTATAAACTTGGAAATAACTACTCCACTATCTCTGTAAACATGGAAATATCTGGACCGCCATCTCTATAAACATGGAAATATCTACACCACCATCTGTATAAACATGGAAATATCTATACCGCTATCTGCATAAACATGGAAATATCTATACCGCCATCTCTATGAACATGGAAATATCGACACCGTTATCTCTATGAACATGGAAATATCTACACCGCTAACTGTATGAACGTGGAAATATCTACACCGGTATCTGTATGAACATGGATATATCTACACCGCTATCTGTATGAACATGGTAATATCTACTCCGCTATCTGTATGAACATGGAAATATCTACACCGCTAACTGTATGAACATGGAAATATCTACACGGCTATCTGTATGAACATGGAAATATCTACACCGCTATATGTATATCAATGGAAATATCTACACTGCTATCTCTATAAACATGGAAATAACTACACTGCTATCTGTATAAACATGGAAAGATCTACACCGCCATCTCTATGAACATGGAAATATCTACACCGCCATTTGTATGAACATGGAAATATCTACACCGCCATCTCTATGAACATGGAAATATCTACACCGCCATTTGTATGAACATGGAAATATCTACACCGCTAACTGTATGAACATGGAAATATCTACACCGCCATCTGTATGAACATGGAAATATCTACACCGCTATCTGTATGAACATGCAAATACCTACACAGCTATCTGTATATCAATGGAAATATCCACACTGCTATCTTCATAAACCTGGAAATAACTTCACTGCTATCTGTATAAACATGGAAATATCTACACCGCTACCTATATGAACATGGAAATATCTACACTGCCATCCGTACGAACATGGAAATATGTACACCGCCATCCGTATTAACATGTAAATATCTACACAGCCATCTGTATGAACATGGAAATATCAACACCGCTAACTGTATGAACATGGAAATATCTATACCGCTATTGGTATCAACATGGAAATAACTACACCGCTATCTGTATGAAAATGGAAATATCTACACCGCCATCTGTATGAACATGTAAATATCTACACCGCCATCTGTATGAACATGTAAATATCTACACCGCCATCTGTATGAACATGGAAATATCTACACCGCTAACTGTATGAATATGGAAATATCTACACCGCTATCTGTATGAACATGGAAATATCTACACCGCTATCTGTATATCAATGGAAATATCTACACTGCTATCTCTATAAACATGGAAATAACTACACTGCTATCTGTATAAACATGGAAAGATCTACACCGCGATCTCTATGAACATGGAAATATCTACACCGCCATTTGTATGAACATGGAAATATCTACACCGCCATCTCTATGAACATGGAAATATCTACACCGCCATTTGTATGAACATGGAAATATCTACACCACTAACTGTATGAACATGGAAATATCTACACCGCCATCTGTATGAACATGGAAATATCTACACCGCTATCTGTATATCAATGGAAATATCTACACTTCTATCTCTATAAACAAGGAAATAACTACACTGCTATCTGTATAAACATGGAAAGATCTACACCGCCATCTCTATGAACATGGAAATATCTACACCGCCATTTGTATGAACATGGAAATATCTACACCGCCATCTCTATGAACATGGAAATATCTACACCGCCATTTGTATGAACATGGAAATATCTACACCACTAACTGTATGAACAAGGAAATATCTACACCGCCATCTGTATGAACATGGAAATATCTACACCGCTATCTGTATATCAATGGAAATATCTACACTGCTATCTCTATAAACATGGAAATAACTACACTGCTATCTGTATAAACATGGAAAGATCTACACCGCCATGTCTATGAACATGGAAATATCTACACCGCCATTTGTATGAACATGGAATTATCTACACCGCCATCTCTATGAACATGGAAATATCTACACCGCCATTTGTATGAACATGGAAATATCTATACCGCTAACTGTATGAACATGGAAATATCTACACCGCCATCTGTATGAACATGGAAATATCTACACCGCTATCTGTATGAACATGGAAATATCTACACTGCTCTCTGTACGAACATGGAAATATCTACACCACTATCTGTATGAACATGCAAATATCTACACAGCTATCTTTATATCAATGGAAATATCGACACTGCTATCTCTATAAACATGGAAACATCTACACTGCTATCTGTATAAACATGGAAAGATCTACACCGCCATCTCTATGAACATGGAAATATCTACACCGCCATTTGTATGAACATGGAATTATCTACACCACCATCTCTATGAACATGGAAATATCTACACCGCCATTTGTATGAACATGGAAATATCTACACCGCCTTCTGTATGAACATGGAAATATCTACACAGCTATCTGTATGAACATGCAAATATCTACACAGCTATCTGTATATCAATGTAAATATCTACACTGCTATCTCTATAAACATGGAAACATCTACACTGCTATCTGTTTAAACATGGAAATATATACACCGCCATTTGTATGAACATGGAAATATCTACACCGCTAACTGTATGAATATGGAAATATCTACACCCCTATCTGAATAAACATGGAAATATCTACACCGCTATCTGTATGAACATGCAAATATCTACACAGCTATCTGTATATCAATGGAAATATCTACACTGCTATCTCTATAAACATGGTAATAACTACACTGCTATCTGTATAAACATGGAAATATCTACACCGTCATCTCTATGAACATGGAAATATCTACACCGCTATATGTGTAAACATGGAAATGTCTACACCGCTATCTGTGTAAACATGGAAATATCTACACCGCCATCTGTGTAAACATGAAAATATCTACACTGCAATACCTATAAAAGTGGAAATATCTACACTGCCATCTGTAAGAACATGGAAATATCTAAACCGCCATCTCTGTAAACGTGGAAATATCTACACCGCTATCTGTATGAACTTGGAAATATCTACACTGCTCTCTGTATAAAATTGAAATTATCTACACCACTATCTCTAAAAACATGGAAATTTCTACAATGCAATCTGTATAAACATGGAAATATCTACAATGCTATCTTTATAAACATGGAAATATCTTCACCGCTATCTGTATAAACATGGAAACATCTTCAACGCTGTCCCTATAAACTTGGAAATAACTACACCACTATCTCTGTAAACATGGAAATATCTAGACCGCCGTCTCTATAAACATGGAAATATCTACACCACCATCTGTATAAACATGGAAATATCTATACCGCTATCTGCATAAACATGGAAATATCTACACCGCCATCTGTACGAAGATGGAAATATCTATACCGCCATCTTTATGAACATGTAAATATCTACACCGCCATCTGTATGAGCATGGAAATATCTTCACCGCTAACTGAACATGGAAATATCTACACCGCTATCTGTATGAACATGGAAATATCTACACCGTTATCTGTATGAACATGGAAATATCTACACCGCTATCTGTATGAACATGGAAATATCTACACCGCTATCTGTACGAACATGGAAATATCTACACCGCTATCTGTATGAACCTGCAAATATCTACACAGCTATCTGTATATCAATGGAAATATCTACAATGTTATCTCTATAAACATGGAAATAACTACACTGCTATCTGTATAAACATGGAAATATCTACACCGCCACCTGTATGAACATGGAAATATCTACACTGCCATCCGTACGAACATGGAAATATCTACACCGCCATCTGTATGAACATGTAAATATCTGCACCGCCATCTGTATGAACATGGAAATATCTACACCGCTAACTGTATGAACATGGAAATATCTACACCGCTATCTGTATGAACATGGAAATATCTACACCGCCATCTGTATGAACATGGAAATATCTACACCGCCATCTGTATGAACATGTGAATATCTACAATGCCATCTGTAAGAACATGGAAATATCTACACCGCTAACCGTATGAACATGGAAATATCTACACCGCTATCTGTATGAACATGGAAATATCTACAACGCTATCTGTATAAACATGGAAATATCTACACCGCTATCTGTATGAACATGCAAATATCCACAGCTATCTGTATATCAATGTAAATATCTACACTGCTATCTCTATAAACATGGAAACATCTACACTGCTATCTGTTTAAACATGGAAATATATACACCTCCATTTGTATGAACATGGAAATATCTACACCGCTAACTGTATGAATATGGAAATATCTACACCCCTATCTGAATAAACATGGAAATATCTACACCGCTATCTGTATGAACATGCAAATATCTACACAGCTATCTGTATATCAATGGAAATATCTACACTGCTATCTCTATAAACATGGTAATAACTACACTGCTATCTGTATAAACATGGAAATATCTACACCGTCATCTCTATGAACATGGAAATATCTACACCGCTATATGTGTAAACATGGAAATGTCTACACCGCTATCTGTGTAAACATGGAAATATCTACACCGCCATCTGTGTAAACATGAAAATATCTACACTGCAATACCTATAAAAGTGGAAATATCTACACTGCCATCTGTAAGAACATGGAAATATCTAAACCGCCATCTCTGTAAACGTGGAAATATCTACACCGCTATCTGTATGAACTTCGAAATATCTACACTGCTCTCTGTATAAAATTGAAATTATCTACACCACTATCTCTAAAAACATGGAAATATCTACAATGCAATCTGTATAAACATGGAAATATCTACAATGCTATCTTTATAAACATGGAAATATCTTCACCGCTATCTGTATAAACATGGAAACATCTACAACGCTGTCCCTATAAACTTGGAAATAACTACACCACTATCTCTGTAAACATGGAAATATCTAGACCGCCGTCTCTATAAACATGGAAATATCTACACCACCATCTGTATAAACATGGAAATATCTATACCGCTATCTGTATAAACATGGAAATATCTACACCGCCATCTGTACGAACATGGAAATATCTATACCGCCATCTGTATGAACATGTAAATATCTACACCGCCATCTGTATGAGCATGGAAATATCTTCACCGCTAACTGAACATGGAAATATCTACACCGCTATCTTTATGAACATGGAAATATCTACACCGTTATCTGTATGAACATGGAAATATCTACACCGCTATCTGTATGAACATGGAAATATCTACACCGCTATCTGTACGAACTTGGAAATATCTACACCGCTATCTGTATGAACCTGCAAATATCTACACAGCTATCTGTATATCAATGGAAATATCTACAATGTTATCTCTATAAACATGGAAATAACTACACTGCTATCTGTATAAACATGGAAATATCTACACCGCCACCTGTATGAACATGGAAATATCTACACTGCCATCCGTACGAACATGGAAATATCTACACCGCCATCTGTATGAACATGTAAATATCTGCACCGCCATCTGTATGAACATGGAAATATCTACACCGCTAACTGTATGAACATGGAAATATCTACACCGCTATCTGTATGAACATGGAAATATCTACACCGCCATCTGTATGAACATGGAAATATCTACACCGCCATCTGTATGAACATGTGAATATCTACAATGCCATCTGTAAGAACATGGAAATATCTACACCGCTAACCGTATGAACATGGAAATATCTACAACGCTATCTGTATAAACATGGAAATATCTACACCGCTATCTGTATGAACATGCAAATATCCACAGCTATCTGTATATCAATGGAAATATCTACACTGCTATCTCTATAAACATGGAAATAACTACACTGCTATCTGTATAAACATGGAAATATCTACACCGCCATCTCTATGAACATGGAAATATCTACACTGCCATTTGTATGAACATGGAAATATCTACACCGCCATCTCTATGAACATGGAAATACCTACCCCGCGTTTGTATGAACATGGAAATATCTACACCGCCATCTCTATAAACGTGGAAATATCTACACCGCTATCTGTATGAACTTGGAAATATCTACACTGCTCTCGGTATAAATTGAAATTATCTACAAAACTATCTCTATAAACATGGAAATATCTACAATGCTATCTGTATAAACATGGAATTATCTACACAGCTATCTGTATAAACATGGAAATATCTTCACCGCTATCTGTATAAACATGGAAATATCTACAACGCTGTCTCTATAAACTTGGAAATAACTACACCACTATCTCTGTAAACATGGAAATATCTAGACCGCCATCTCTATAAACATGGAAATATCTACACCACCATCTGTATAAACATGGATATATCTATACCGCTATCTGCATAAACATGGTAATATCTACACCGCCATCTCTATAAACATGGAAATATCTACACCGCCATCTGTACGAACATGGAAATATCTACACCGCTAACTGTATGACCATGGAAATATCTACATCGCTATCTGTATGAACATGGAAATATCTACACCGTTATCTCTATGAACATGGAAATATCTACACCGCTAACTGTATGAACGTGGAAATATCTAAACCGCTATCTGTATGAACATGGATATATCTACACCGTTATCGGTATGAACATGGAAATATCTACACCGCTATCTGTATGAACATGGAAATATCTACACAGCTGTCTGTACGAACATGGAAATATCTACACCGCTATCTGCATGAACATGCAAATACCTACACAGCTATCTGTATATCAATGAAAATATCCACACTGCTAACTCTATAAACATGGAAATAACTACACTGATATCTGTATAAACATGGAAATATCTACACCGCCACCTATATGAACATGGAAATATCTACACTGCCATCCGTACGAACATGGAAATATCTACACCGCCATCTGTATGAACATGTAAATATCTACACCGCCATCTGTATGAACATGGAAATATCTACACCGCTAACTGTATGAACATGGAAATATCTACACCGCTATTGGTATGAACATGGAAATAACTACACCGCTATCTGTATAAACATTGAAAGATCTACACCACCATCTCTATGAACATGGAAATATCTACACCGCCATTTGTATGAACATGGAAATATCTACACCGCCATCTCTATGAACATGGAAATATCTACACCGCCATTTGTGTGAACATGGAAATATCTACACCACTAACTGTATGAACATGGAAATATCTACACCGCCATCTGTATGAACATGGAAATATCTACACCGCTATCAGTATGAACATGGAAATATCTACACCGCTCTCTGTACGAACATGGAAATATCTACACCGCTATCTGTATGAACATGCAAATACCTACACAGCAATCTGTATATCAATGGAAATATCTACAATGCTATCTCTATAAACATGGAAATAACTGCACTGCTATCTGTATAAACATGGAAATATCTACACCACTAACTGTATGAACATGGAAATATCTACACCACCATCTGTATGAACATGGAAATATCTACACCGCTATCAGTATGAACATGGAAATACCTACACCGCTCTCTGTACGAACATGGAAATATCTACACCGCTATCTGTATGAACATGGAAATATCTACACCGCTATGTGTATGAACATGCAAATATCTACACAGCTATCTGTATATCACTGGAAATATCTACACTGCTATCTCTATATACATGGAAACATCTACACTGCTATCTGTATAAACATGGAAATATCTACACCGCCATTTGTATGAACATGGAAATATCTACACCGCTAACTGTATGAATATGGAAATATCAACACTGCTATCTGAATAAACATGGAAATATCTACACCGCTATCTGTATGAACATGCACATATCTACACAGCTATCTGTATATCAATGGAAATATCTACACTGCTATCTCTATAAACATGGTAATAACTACACTGCTATCTGTATAAACATGGAAATATCTACACCGTCATCTCTATGAACATGGAAATATCTACACCGACATTTGTATGAACATGGAAATATCCACACCCCTATCTGTGTAAACATGGAAATGTCTACACCGCTATCTGTGTAAACATGGAAATATCTACACCGCCATCTGTGTAAACATGAAAATATCTACACCGCAGTACCTATAAAAGTGGAAATATCTACACTGCCATCTGTATGAACATGGAAATATCTACACCGCCATCTCTGTAAATGTGGAAATATCTACACCGCTGTCTGTATGAACTTGGAAATATCTACACTGCTCTCTGTATAAAATTGAAATTATCTACACCACTATCTCTATAAACATGGAAATATCTACACTGCTATCTGTATAAACATGGAAATATCTACAACGCTATCTGTATAAACATGGAAATATCTTCAACGCTATCTGTATAAACATGGAAATATCTACAACGCTGTCTCTATAAACTTGGAAATAACTACACCTCTATCTCTGTAAACATGGAAATATCTAGACCGCCGTCTCTATAAACATGGAAATATCTACACCACCATCTGTATAAACATGGAAATATCTATACCGCTATCTGCATAAACATGGAAATATCTACACCGCCATCTGTATGAACATGGAAATATCTACACCGCTATCTGTGCGAACATGGAAATATCTACACTGCTATCTGTATGAACATGCAAATCTCTACACAGCTATCTGTATATCAATGGAAATATCTACAATGCTATCTCTATAAACATGGAAATAACTGCACTGCTATCTGTATAAACATGGAAATATCTACACCGCCACCTGTATGAACATGGAAATATCTACACTGCCATCCGTACGAACATGGAAATATCTACACAGCCATCTGTATGAACATGTAAATATCTGCACCGCCACCTGTATGAACATGGAAATATCTACACCGCTTACTGTATGAACATGGAAATATCTACACCGCCATCTGTATGAACATGTAAATATCTACAATGCCATCTGTAAGAACATGGAAATATCTACACCGCTAACTGTATGAACATGGAAATATCTACACCGCTATGTGTATGAACATGGAAATATCTATACGGCTATCTGTATAAACATGGAAATATCTACACCGCTATCTGTATGAACATGCAAATATCTACACAGCTATCTTTATATCAATGGAAATATCTACACTGCTATCTCTATAAACATGGAAACAACTACACTGCTATCTGTATAAACATGGAAATATCTACACCGCCATCTCTATGAACATGGAAATATCTACACCGCCATTTCTATGAACATGGAAATAACTACACCGCCATCTCTATGAACATGGAAATACCTACACCGCCATTTGTATGAACATGGAAATATCAACACCGCCATCTGCATGAACATGGAAATATCTACACCGCCATCTCTATAAACGTGGAAATATCTACACCGCTATCTGTATGAACTTGGAAATATCTACACTGCTCTCAGTATAAATTGAAATTATCTACACGACTATCTCTATAAACATGGAATTATCTACACTGCTATCTGTATAAACATGGAAATATCTACACCGCTATCTGTATAAACATGGAAATATCTTCACCGCTATCTGTATAAACATGGAAATATCTACAACGCTGTCTCTATAAACTTGGAAAAAACTACACCACTATCTCTGTAAACATGGAAATATCTACACCGCCATCTCTATGAACATGGAAATATCTACACCGCCATTTCTATGAACATGGAAATAACTACACCGCCATCTCTATGAACATGGAAATACCTACACCGCCATTTGTATGAACATGGAAATATCAACACCGCCATCTGCATGAACATGGAAATATCTACACCGCCATCTCTATAAACGTGGAAATATCTACACCGCTATCTGTATGAACTTGGAAATATCTACACTGCTCTCAGTATAAATTGAAATTATCTACACGACTATCTCTATAAACATGGAATTATCTACACTGCTATCTGTATAAACATGGAAATATCTACACCGCTATCTGTATAAACATGGAAATATCTTCACCGCTATCTGTATAAACATGGAAATATCTACAACGCTGTCTCTATAAACTTGGAAAAAACTACACCACTATCTCTGTAAACATGGAAATATCTACACCGCCATCTCTATGAACATGGAAATATCTACACCGCCATTTCTATGAACATGGAAATAACTACACCGCCATCTCTATGAACATGGAAATACCTACACCGCCATTTGTATGAACATGGAAATATCAACACCGCCATCTGCATGAACATGGAAATATCTACACCGCCATCTCTATAAACGTGGAAATATCTACACCGCTATCTGTATGAACTTGGAAATATCTACACTGCTCTCAGTATAAATTGAAATTATCTACACCACTAACTCTATAAACATGGAATTATCTACACTGCTATCTGTATAAACATGGAAATATCTACACCGCTATCTGTATAAACATGGAAATACCTTCACCGCTATCTGTATAAACATGGAAATATCTACAACGCTGTCTCTATAAACTTGGAAATAACTACACCACTATCTCTGTAAACATGGAAATATCTAGACCGCCATCTCTATAAACATGGAAATATCTACACCACCATCTGTATAAACATGGAAATATCTATAGCGCTATCTGCAAAAACATGGAAATATCTACACCTCCATCTCTATGAACATGGAAATATCTACACCGCCATCTGTACGAACATGGAAATATCTACACCGCCATCTGTATGAACATGTAAATATCTACACCGCCATCTGTATGAACATGGAAATATCTACACCGCTATCTGTATGAACATGGAAATATCTACACCGCTAACTGTATGAACATGGAAATCTCTACACCGCTATCTGTATGAACATGGAAATATCTACACCACTATCTGTTTATCAATGGAAATATCTACACTGCTATGTCTATAAACATGGAAATAACTACACTGCTATCTGTATAAACATGGAAAGATCTACACCGCCATCTCTATGAACATGGAAATATCTACACCGCAATTTGTATGAACATGGAAATATCTACACCGCCATCTCTATGAACATGGAAATATCTACACTGCCATTTGTATGAACATGGAAATATCTACACCGCTAACTGTATGAACATGGAAATATCTACACCGCCATCTGCATGAACATGGTAATATCTACACCGCTATCTGTATGAACATGGAAGTATCTACACCGCTCTCTGTACGAACATGGAAATATCTACACTGCTATCTGTATGAACATGGAAATATCTACACCGCTATGTGTATGAACATGCAAATATCTACACAGCTATCTGTATATCAATGGAAATATCTACACTGCTATCTCTATAAACATGGAAATATCTCCACTGCTATCTGTATAAACATGGAAATATCTACACCGCCATTTGTATGAACATGGAAATATCTACACGGCTAACTGTATGAATATGGAAATATCTACACCGCTATCTGAATAAACATGGAAATATCTACACCGCTATCTCTATGAACATGCAAATATCTACACAGCTATCTGTACATCAATGGAAATATCTACACTGCTATCTCTATAAACATGGTAATAACTACACTGCTATCTGTATAAACATGGAAATATCTACACCGTCATCTCTATGAACATGGAAATATCTACACCGACATTTGTATGAACATGGAAATATCCACACCGCTATCTGTGTAAACATGGAAATGTCTACACCGCTATCTGTGTAAACATGGAAATATCTACACCGCCATCTGTGTAAACATGAAAATATCTACACCGCAGTACCTATTAACGTGGAAATATCTACACTGCCATCTGTATGAACATGGAAATATCTACACCGCCATCTCTGTAAATGTGGAAATATCTACACCGCTGTCTGTATGAACTTGGAAATATCTACAATGCTCTCTGTATAAAATTGAAATTATCTACACCACTATCTCTATAAACATGGAAATATCTACACTGCTATCTGTATAAACATGGAAATATCTACAACGCTGTCTCTATAAACTTGGAAATAACTACACCACTATCTCTGTAAACATGGAAATATCTAGACCGACATCTCTATAAACATGGAAATATCTACACCACCATCTGTATAAACATGGAAATATCTATACCGCTATCTGCATAAACATGGAAATATCTACACCGCCATCTGTATGAACATGGAAATATCTTCACCGCTAACTGTATGAACATGGAAATATCTACACCGCTATCTGTACGAACATGGAAATATCTACACTGCTATCTGTATGAACATGCAAATCTCTACACAGCTATCTGTATATCAATGGAAATATCTACACTGCTATCTCTATAAACATGGAAATAACTACACTGCTATCTGTATAAACATGGAAATATCTACACCGCCACCTGTATGAACATGGAAATATCTACACCGCCATCTCTATGAACATGGAAATATCTACACCGCAATTTGTATGAACATGGAAATATCTACACCGCCATCTCTATGAACATGGAAATATCTACACTGCCATTTGTATGAACATGGAAATATCTACACCGCTAACTGTATGAACATGGAAATATCTACACCGCCATCTGCATGAACATGGAAATATCTACACCGCTATCTGTATGAACATGGAAGTATCTACACCGCTCTCTGTACGAACATGGAAATATCTACACTGCTATCTGTATGAACATGGAAATATGTACACCGCTACGTGTATGAACATGCAAATATCTACACAGCTATCTGTATATCAATGGAAATATCTACACTGCTATCTCTATAAACATGGAAACATCTCCACTGCTATCTGTGTAAACATGGAAATATCTACACCGCCATCTCTATGAACATGGAAATATCTACACCGCCATTTCTATGAACATGGAAATAACTACACCGCCATCTCTATGAACATGGAAATACCTACACCGCCATTTGTATGAACATGGAAATATCGACACCGCCATCTGCATGAACATGGAAATATCTACACCGCCATCTCTATAAACGTGGAAATATCTACACCGCTATCTGTATGAACTTGGAAATATCTACACTGCTCTCAGTATAAATTGAAATTATCTACACCACTATCTCTATAAACATGGAATTATCTACACTGCTATCTGTATAAACATGGAAATATCTACACCGCTATCTGTATAAACATGGAAATATCTTCACCGCTATCTGTATAAACATGGAAATATCTACAACGCTGTCTCTATAAACCTGGAAATAACTACACCACTATCTCTGTAAACATGGAAATATCTAGACCGCCATCTCTATAAACATGGAAATATCTACACCACCATCTGTATAAACATGGAAATATCTATAGCGCTATCTGCAAAAACATGGAAATATCTACACCTCCATCTCTATGAACATGGAAATATCTACACCGCCATCTGTACGAACATGGAAATATCTACACCGCCATCTGTATGAACATGTAAATATCTACACCGCCATCTGTATGAACATGGAAATATCTACACCGCTATCTGTATGAACATGGAAGTATCTACACCGCTAACTGTATGAAAATGGAAATCTCTACACCGCTATCTGTATGAACATGGAAATATCTACACCACTATCTGTTTATCAATGGAAATATCTACACTGCTATCTCTATAAACATGGAAATAACTACACTGCTATCTGTATAAACATGGAAAGATCTACACCGCCATCTCTATGAACATGGAAATATCTACACCGCAATTTGTATGAACATGGAAATATCTACACCGCCATCTCTGAACATGGAAATATCTACACTGCCATTTGTATGAACATGGAAATATCTACACCGCTAACTGTATGATCATGGAAATATCTACACCGCCATCTGCATGAACATGGTAATATCTAAACCGCTATCTGTATGAACATGGAAATATCTACACCGCTATGTGTATGAACATGCAAATATCTACACAGCTATCTGTATATCAATGGAAATATCTACACTGCTATCTCTTTAAACATGGAAATATCTCCACTGCTATCTGTATAAACATGGAAATATCTACACCGCCATTTGTATGAACATGGAAATATCTACACGGCTAACTGTATGAATATGGAAATATCTACACCGCTATCTGAATAAACATGGAAATATCTACACCGCTATCTCTATGAACATGCAAATATCTACACAGCTATCTGTACATCAATGGAAATATCTACACTGCTACCTCTATAAACATGGTAATAACTACACTGCTATCTGTATAAACATGGAAATATCTACACCGTCATCTCTATGAACATGGAAATATCTACACCGACATTTGTATGAACATGGAAATATCCACACCGCTATCTGTGTAAACATGGAAATGTCTACACCGCTATCTGTGTAAACATGGAAATATCTACACCGCAGTACCTATAAACGTGGAAATATCTACACTGCCATCTGTATGAACATGGAAATATCTACACCGCCATCTCTGTAAATGTGGAAATATCTACACCGCTGTCTGTATGAACTTGGAAATATCTACACTGCTCTCTGTATAAAATTGAAATTATCTACACCACTATCTCTATAAACATGGAAATATCTACACTGCTATCTGTATAAACATGGAAATATCTACAATGCTATCTGTATAAACATGGAAATATCTTCACCGCTATCTGTATAAACATGGAAATATCTACAACGCTGTCTCTATAAACTTGGAAATAACTACACCACTATCTCTGTAAACATGGAAATATCTAGACCGACATCTCTATAAACATGGTAATAACTACACTGCTATCTGTATAAACATGGAAATATCTACACCGTCATCTATATGAACATGGAAATATCTACACCGACATTTGTATGAACATGTAAATATCTACACCGCTATCTGTATGAACATGGAAATATCTACACCGCCATCTGTATGAACATGGAAATATCTACACCGCCATCTGTATGAACATGTAAATATCTACACTGCCATCTGTATGAACATGGAAATATCCACACCGCTAACTGTATGAACATGGAAATATCTACACCGCTATCTGTATGAAGATGGAAATATCTACACCGCTATCTGTATATCAATGGAAATATCTATACTGCTATCTCTATAAACATGGAAATAACTACATTGCTATTTGCATAAACATGGAAATATCCGCACCGCTAGCTGTGTAAAGATGGAAATATCTTCACAGCTCTCTGTATAAACATGGAAATAACTACACCGCTATCTCTATCAACATGTAAATATTTACAACGCTATCTGTGTAAAGATGGAAATGTCTACACCGCTATCTGTGTAAACATGGAAATACCTACACCGCTATCTGTGTAAACATGGAAATACTTACACCGCTATCTGTATAAACATGGAAATATCTACACCGCCATCTGTATAAACATGGAAATATCTACACTGCCAACCGTATGAACATGGAAATATCTACACCGCCATATCTATAAATGTGGAAATATCTACACCGCTGTATGTATGAACTTGGAAATATTCACACAGCTATTAGTATAAAAATGGAAATATCTACACTGCTATGTCTATAAGTATGGAAATATCTACACCGCTATCTGTATGAACAACGAAATATCTAGACCGCCATTTCTACAAACATGTAAATACCTACACTGCTCTGTGAATAAACATGGAAATAACAACACCGTTATCTGTATAAACATGGAAATATCTACACCGCTATCTCTATAAACTTGGAAATAACTACACCACTATCACTATAAACGTGGAAATATCTACACCGCCATATCTATAAACATGGAAATATCTACACCGCCATCTGTAGGAACATGAAAATATCTACACCGCCATCTCTATAAACATGGAAATACCTATACCGCCATCCCTATAAAGATGGAAATATCTAAACCGCCATCTGTATGAACATGGAGGTATCTCCCCCGCTATGTATATAAAGAAGGAATCATCTACACCTCCATCTGTATAAACGTAGAAATATCTACACCGCCATCTCTATAAACATGGAAATATCTAAACCGACATCTGTATAAACGTGGAAATATCTACACCGCTATCTGTATAAAGATGTAAATATCTACACCGCTATCTGAATAAACATGGAAATATCTACACCGCCATCGCTATAAACATGGAAATATCTACACCGCCATCTGTACGAACATGGGAATATCTCCACCGCCATCTGTATGAACAAGGAAATATCTACAACGCCATCTGTATTAAGATGGAAATATCTACACCGCTATCTGTATAAACATGGAAATATTTACACCGCTATCTCTATAAACTTGGAAATATCCACATCGCTACCTGTATAAACATGGAAATATCTTCACCGCTATCTGTATAAACATGGAAATATCTGCACAGCTATCAGTATAAACATGGAAATATCTACAGCGCTATCTGTATAAAGATGGAAATATCCACACCACTATCTGTACAAACATGGAAATATCTTCACCGCTATCTGTATAAACATGGAAATAACTACACCGCTATCTATATAAACATGTAAATATCTACAATGCTATATGACTAAACATGGAAATGTCTACACCACCATCTGTATGAACATGGAAATATCTACACCGACATCTCTAGGAACATGGAAATATCTACACCACCATCTGTATTAAGATGGAAATATCTACACCGCTATGTGTATAAACATGGAAATATCCACACTGCTATCTGTGTAAACATGGAAATATCTTCAGCGCTATCTGTATAAACATGGATATAATTACACCACTATCTCTATCAACATGTAAATATCTACAACGATATCTGTGTAAACATGGAAATATCTACACCGCTTTCTGTATAAACATGGAAATATCTACACCGACTTCTCTATAAACATAGAAATATCTACAGCGCCATCTGTATAAACATGGGAATATCCAAACCGCCATCTCTATAAACATATTAATATCTACACCACAATCTGAATGAATGTAGAAATATCTACACCGCCATCTCTATAAAGGTGGAATTATCTACACTGCTATCTGTATGAACATGGAAATATCTACACAGCTATCTGCATGTACATGGAAATATCTACACATCTTTATCTATAAACATGGAAATAACCACACCGCTATCTCTATAAACTTGGAAATATCTACAGCGCCATCTGTATGAACATGGAAATATCTACAACGCCATCTGTAGGAACATGGAAATATCTACTCCGAAATCTGTATTAAGATGGAATATCTACACCGCTATCTGTATAAACATGGAAATATCTACACCGCTATCTGTATAAACATGGAGATATCCACACCGCTATCTGTGTAAACATGGAAATATCTACACCGCTGTCTGTATAAACATGGAAATATCTGCACCGCTATCTCTATAAACATGGAAATATCTGCACCACCATCTGTATAAACATGGAATTATCTACACCTCCATCTCTATAAACATGGAAATGTCTACAACACCCTCTGTATGAACACGGAAATATGTACACCGCCATCTCTATAAACGTGGAAATGTCTACACCGCTATCTGTACGGACATGGAAATATCTACACTTCTATCTGTATAAAATTGGAAACATCTACACCGCTATCTCTATAAAATTGGAAATATCTACACCGCTATTTCTGTAAACATGGAAATATCTGCAACGCTATCTGTATAAACAAGAAAATATCTAGACCGCCATCTCTATAAACATGTAAATATCTACACCGCTATCTGTATAAACATGGAAATATTTACACCGCTATCCGTATAAACATGGAAATATTTACACCGCTATCTCTATAAACTTGGAAATAACTACAACACTATCTCTGTAAACATGGAAATATCTAGACCGCCATCTCTAAAAACATAGAAATATGTACACCGTCATCTGTATAAACATGGAAATATCAATACTGCTATCTGTATAAACATGGAAATATCTACACCGCTATCTGTATAAACATGGAAATATCTACACCGCCATCTCAATGAACATGGAAATATCTACACCGCCATTTGTATGAACATGGAAATATCTACACCGCCATCTCTAAGAACATGGAATTATCTACACGTCCATGTGTATGAACATGGAAATATCTACACCGCCATCTGTATGAACATGGAAATATCTTGACCGCCATCTGTATGAACATGGATATATCTACACGGCATCTGGAAGAACATGGAGATATCTACACAGCTATCTGCATATACACGGAAATATCTACACAGCTTTCTCTATAAACATGGAAATGACTACACCGCTATCTCTATAAACTTCAAAATATTTACAACACCATCTGTATGAACATGGAAATATCTACACCGACATCTGTAGGACCATGGAAATATCTACACCACCATCTGTATTAAGATGGAAATATCTACACCGCTATGTGTATAAACATGGAAATATCCACACTGCTATCTGTGTAAACATGGAAATAACTTCAGCGCTATCTGTATAAACATGGAAATAACTACACCGCTATCTCTATAAACATGTAAATATCTACAACGATATCTGTGTAAACATGGAAAGGTCTACACCGCTGTCTGTGTAAACATGGAAATATCTACACTGCTTTCTGTATAAACATGGAAATATCTACACCGCCTAATCTATAAACATAGAAATATCTACACCGCCATCTGTATAAACATGGAAATATCCACACGGCCATCTCTATAAACATATTAATATCTACACTGCCATCTGAATGAACGTGGAAATATCAACACCGCCATCTCTATAAAGGTGGAATTATCTACACTGCTATCTGTATGAACATGGAAATATCTACACAGCTATCTGCATATACATGGAAATATCTACACAGCTTTATCCATAAACATGGAAATAAGTACACCGCTATCTCTATAAACTTGGAAATATCCACAGCGACATCTGTATGAACATGGAAATATCTATACCGCAATCTCGATAAACGTGGAAATATCTACACCGCTATCTGTATGAACATGCAAATATCTACACCGCTATCTGTAAGAGCATGGAAATATCTACACCGCTATCTGTATGAACATGGAAATATCTACACAGCTATCAGTATATCGATGAAAATATCTACACTGCTATCTGTATAAACATGGAAATAACTACACCGCCATCTGTATAAACATGGAAATATCTACACTGTCATCTCTATAAACATGGAAATATCTACAACGCCATCTGTATGAACATGGAAATATCTACACCGCCATCCATATGAATGTGGAAATATCTACACCGCTCTCTGTATATACATGGAAATATCTACACCGCTATCTCTATGAACATGGAAATAACTACGCCGCTATCTTTTTAAATATGGAAATAACTACACCGCCATCCGTATGAACATGGAAATATCTACACCGCTATCTGTATGAACATGGAAATATCTACACACCTATCTGTATATACATGGAAATATCTACACTGCTATCGCTATGAACATGGAAATAACTACACCACTATCTCTATAAATATGGAAATATCTACCCTGCCATCTCTATGAACACGGAAATAACTACACCGCCATTTGTATGAACATGGAAATATCCACACTGCCATATGTATGAACATGGAATTATCTTCAGCGCCATCTGTATGAACATGGAAGCATGTACACCGCAATCTGGTTTAACATGGAAATATCTACACCCCTATGTCTATAAACATGGAAATATCTACACCACAATCAGTATAAACATGGAAATATCTACACCGCTATCTGCGTAAACATAAAATATCTACACTGCTATCTGTATAAACATGGAAATATCGGCACAGCTATCTGTATAAACATGGAAATATCTACACCGCTATCTGTATAAACATGGAAATATCTACACCACTATCTGTATAAACATGGAAATAGCTACAATGCTATCTCTATAAACTTGGAAATAACAACACCACTATCTCTATAAACGTGGAAATATCTAAACCGCCATCTCTATAAACATGGAAATATCTACACCACCATCTGTATCAGCATGGAAATGTCTACACCGCTATCTGTATGAACATGGAAATATCTACACCGCTATCAGTATGAACATGGAAATATGTACATTGCGATCTGTATAAAAATGGAAATATCTACACCGCTATCTCTATAAACATGGAAATATCTACACTGCCATCAGTATGAACATAGAAATATCTAAACCGCCATCCCTTTAAACGTGGAAATATCTACACCGTTATCTGTATGAACTTGGAAATATCTACACTATCTGTATAAAATTGGAATTATCTACACCACTATCTCTATAAACATGGAAATACCTACAACGCTAACTGTATAAACATGGAAATATCTACACCGCTATCTGTATGAACATGGAAATATCTACATCGTTATCTGTATGAACATGGAAATATCTACACCGCCGTCTGTCTGAGCATGGAAATATCTACACCGCTATCTGTATGAACATGGAAATATCTACACAGCTATCTGTATATCAATGAAAATATCTACACTGCTATCTGTATAAACATGGAAATAACTACACCGCCATCTGTATAAACATGGAAATATCTACACTGTCATCTCTATAAACATGGAAATATCTACAACGCCATCTGTATGAACATGGAAATATCTACACCGCCATCCATATGAATGTGGAAATATCTACACCGCTCTCTGTATATACATGGAAATATCTACACCGCTATCTCTATGAACATGGAAATAACTACGCCGCTATCTTTTTAAATATGGAAATAACTACACCGCCATCCGTATGAACATGGAAATATCTACACCGCTATCTGTATGAACATGGAAATATCTACACACCTATCTGTATATACATGGAAATATCTACACTGCTATCGCTATGAACATGGAAATAACTACACCGCTATCTCTATAAATATGGAAATATCTACCCTGCCATCTCTATGAACACGGAAATAACTACACCGCCATTTGTATGAACATGGAAATATCCACACTGCCATCTGTATGAACATGGAATTATCTTCAGCGCCATCTGTATGAACATGGAAGCATGTACACCGCAATCTGGTTTAACATGGAAATATCTACACCCCTATGTCTATAAACATGGAAATATCTACACCACAATCAGTATAAACATGGAAATATCTACACCGCTATCTGCGTAAACATAAAATATCTACACTGCTATCTGTATAAACATGGAAATATCGGCACAGCTATCTGTATAAACATGGAAATATCTACAATGCTATCTTTATAAACATGGAAATATCTTCACCGCTATCTGTATAAACATGGAAACATCTACAACGCTGTCCCTATAAACTTGGAGATAACTACACCACTATCTCTGTAAACATGGAAATATCTAGACCGCCGTCTCTATAAACATGGAAATATCTACACCACCATCTGTATAAACATGGAAATATCTATACCGCTATCTGTATAAACATGGAAATATCTACACCGCCATCTGTACGAACATGGAAATATCTATACCGCCATCTGTATGAACATGTAAATATCTACACCGCCATCTGTATGAGCATGGAAATATCTTCACCGCTAACTGAACATGGAAATATCTACACTGCTATCTTTATGAACATGGAAATATCTACACCGTTATCTGTATGAACATGGAAATATCTACACCGCTATCTGTATGAACATGGAAATATCTACACCGCTCTCTGTACGAACTTGGAAATATCTACACCGCTATCTGTATGAACCTGCAAATATCTACACAGCTATCTGTATATCAATGGAAATATCTACAATGTTATCTCTATAAACATGGAAATAACTACACTGCTATCTGTATAAACATGGAAATATCTACACCGCCACCTGTATGAACATGGAAATATCTACACTGCCATCCGTACGAACATGGAAATATCTACACCGCCATCTGTATGAACATGTAAATATCTGCACCGCCATCTGTATGAACATGGAAATATCTACACCGCTAACTGTATGAACATGGAAATATCTACACCGCTATCTGTATGAACATGGAAATATCTACACCGCCATCTGTATGAACATGGAAATATCTACACCGCCATCTGTATGAACATGTGAATATCTACAATGCCATCTGTAAGAACATGGAAATATCTACACCGCTAACCGTATGAACATGGAAATATCTACAACGCTATCTGTATAAACATGGAAATATCTACACCGCTATCTGTATGAACATGCAAATATCCACAGCTATCTGTATATCAATGGAAATATCTACACTGCTATCTCTATAAACATGGAAATAACTACACTGCTATCTGTATAAACATGGAAATATCTACACCGCCATCTCTATGAACATGGAAATATCTACACTGCCATTTGTATGAACATGGAAATATCTACACCGCCATCTCTATGAACATGGAAATACCTACCCCGCGTTTGTATGAACATGGAAATATCTACACCGCCATCTCTATAAACGTGGAAATATCTACACCGCTATCTGTATGAACTTGGAAATATCTACACTGCTCTCGGTATAAATTGAAATTATCTACAAAACTATCTCTATAAACATGGAAATATCTACAATGCTATCTGTATAAACATGGAATTATCTACACAGCTATCTGTATAAACATGGAAATATCTTCACCGCTATCTGTATAAACATGGAAATATCTACAACGCTGTCTCTATAAACTTGGAAATAACTACACCACTATCTCTGTAAACATGGAAATATCTAGACCGCCATCTCTATAAACATGGAAATATCTACACCACCATCTGTATAAACATGGATATATCTATACCGCTATCTGCATAAACATGGAAATATCTACACCGCCATCTCTATAAACATGGAAATATCTACACCGCCATCTGTACGAACATGGAAATATCTACACCGCTAACTGTATGACCATGGAAATATCTACATCGCTATCTGTATGAACATGGAAATATCTACACCGTTATCGCTATGAACATGGAAATATCTACACCGCTAACTGTATGAACGTGGAAATATCTAAACCGCTATCTGTATGAACATGGATATATCTACACCGTTATCGGTATGAACATGGAAATATCTACACCGCTATCTGTATGAACATGGAAATATCTACACAGCTGTCTGTACGAACATGGAAATATCTACACCGCTATCTGCATGAACATGCAAATACCTACACAGCTATCTGTATATCAATGAAAATATCCACACTGCTAACTCTATAAACATGGAAAAACTACACTGATATCTGTATAAACATGGAAATATCTACACCGCCACCTATATGAACATGGAAATATCTACACTGCCATCCGTACGAACATGGAAATATCTACACCGCCATCTGTATGAACATGTAAATATCTACACCGCCATCTGTATGAACATGGAAATATCTACACCGCTAACTGTATGAACATGGAAATATCTACACCGCTATTGGTATGAACATGGAAATAACTACACCGCTATCTGTATAAACATTGAAAGATCTACACCACCATCTCTATGAACATGGAAATATCTACACCGCCATTTGTATGAACATGGAAATATCTACACCGCCATCTCTATGAACATGGAAATATCTACACCGCCATTTGTGTGAACATGGAAATATCTACACCACTAACTGTATGAACATGGAAATATCTACACCGCCATCTGTATGAACATGGAAATATCTACACCGCTATCAGTATGAACATGGAAATATCTACACCGCTCTCTGTACGAACATGGAAATATCTACACCGCTATCTGTATGAACATGCAAATACCTACACAGCAATCTGTATATCAATGGAAATATCTACAATGCTATCTCTATAAACATGGAAATAACTGCACTGCTATCTGTATAAACATGGAAATATCTACACCACTAACTGTATGAACATGGAAATATCTACACCACCATCTGTATGAACATGGAAATATCTACACCGCTATCAGTATGAACATGGAAATACCTACACCGCTCTCTGTACGAACATGGAAATATCTACACCGCTATCTGTATGAACATGGAAATATCTACACCGCTATGTGTATGAACATGCAAATATCTACACAGCTATCTGTATATCACTGGAAATATCTACACTGCTATCTCTATATACATGGAAACATCTACACTGCTATCTGTATAAACATGGAAATATCTACACCGTCATCTATATGAACATGGAAATATCTACACCGACATTTGTATGAACATGTAAATATCTACACCGCTATCTGTATGAACATGGAAATATCTACACCGCCATCTGTATGAACATGGAAATATCTACACCGCCATCTGTATGAACATGTAAATATCTACACTGCCATCTGTATGAACATGGAAATATCCACACCGCTAACTGTATGAACATGGAAATATCTACACCGCTATCTGTATGAAGATGGAAATATCTACACCGCTATCTGTATATCAATGGAAATATCTATACTGCTATCTCTATAAACATGGAAATAACTACATTGCTATTTGCATAAACATGGAAATATCCGCACCGCTAGCTGTGTAAAGATGGAAATATCTTCACAGCTCTCTGTATAAACATGGAAATAACTACACCGCTATCTCTATCAACATGTAAATATTTACAACGCTATCTGTGTAAAGATGGAAATGTCTACACCGCTATCTGTGTAAACATGGAAATACCTACACCGCTATCTGTGTAAACATGGAAATACTTACACCGCTATCTGTATAAACATGGAAATATCTACACCGCCATCTGTATAAACATGGAAATATCTACACTGCCAACCGTATGAACATGGAAATATCTACACCGCCATATCTACAAATGTGGAAATATCTACACCGCTGTCTGTATGAACTTGGAAATATTCACACAGCTATTAGTATAAAAATGGAAATATCTACACTGCTATGTCTATAAGTATGGAAATATCTACACCGCTATCTGTATGAACAACGAAATATCTAGACCGCCATTTCTACAAACATGTAAATACCTACACTGCTCTGTGAATAAACATGGAAATAACAACACCGTTATCTGTATAAACATGGAAATATCTACACCGCTATCTCTATAAACTTGGAAATAACTACACCACTATCACTATAAACGTGGAAATATCTACACCGCCATATCTATAAACATGGAAATATCTACACCGCCATCTGTAGGAACATGAAAATATCTACACCGCCATCTCTATAAACATGGAAATACCTATACCGCCATCCCTATAAAGATGGAAATATCTAAACCGCCATCTGTATGAACATGGAGGTATCTCCCCCGCTATGTATATAAAGAAGGAATCATCTACACCTCCATCTGTATAAACGTAGAAATATCTACACCGCCATCTCTATAAACATGGAAATATCTAAACCGACATCTGTATAAACGTGGAAATATCTACACCGCTATCTGTATAAAGATGGAAATATCTACACCGCTATCTGAATAAACATGGAAATATCTACACCGCCATCGCTATAAACATGGAAATATCTACACCGCCATCTGTACGAACATGGGAATATCTCCACCGCCATCTGTATGAACAAGGAAATATCTACAACGCCATCTGTATTAAGATGGAAATATCTACACCGCTATCTGTATAAACATGGAAATATTTACACCGCTATCTCTATAAACTTGGAAATATCCACATCGCTACCTGTATAAACATGGAAATATCTTCACCGCTATCTGTATAAACATGGAAATATCTGCACAGCTATCAGTATAAACATGGAAATATCTACAGCGCTATCTGTATAAAGATGGAAATATCCACACCACTATCTGTGCAAACATGGAAATATCTTCACCGCTATCTGTATAAACATGAAAATAACTACACCGCTATCTATATAAACATGTAAATATCTACAATGCTATATGACTAAACATGGAAATGTCTACACCACCATCTGTATGAACATGGAAATATCTACACCGACATCTCTAGGAACATGGAAATATCTACACCACCATCTGTATTAAGATGGAAATATCTACACCGCTATGTGTATAAACATGGAAATATCCACACTGCTATCTGTGTAAACATGGAAATATCTTCAGCGCTATCTGTATAAACATGGATATAATTACACCACTATCTCTATCAACATGTAAATATCTACAACGATATCTGTGTAAACATGGAAATATCTACACCGCTTTCTGTATAAACATGGAAATATCTACACCGACTTCTCTATAAACATAGAAATATCTACAGCGCCATCTGTATAAACATGGGAATATCCAAACCGCCATCTCTATAAACATATTAATATCTACACCACAATCTGAATGAATGTAGAAATATCTACACCGCCATCTCTATAAAGGTGGAATTATCTACACTGCTATCTGTATGAACATGGAAATATCTACACAGCTATCTGCATGTACATGGAAATATCTACACATCTTTATCTATAAACATGGAAATAACCACACCGCTATCTCTATAAACTTGGAAATATCTACAGCGCCATCTGTATGAACATGGAAATATCTACAACGCCATCTGTAGGAACATGGAAATATCTACTCCGAAATCTGTATTAAGATGGAATATCTACACCGCTATCTGTATAAACATGGAAATATCTACACCGCTATCTGTATAAACATGGAGATATCCACACCGCTATCTGTGTAAACATGGAAATATCTACACCGCTGTCTGTATAAACATGGAAATATCTGCACCGCTATCTCTATAAACATGGAAATATCTGCACCACCATCTGTATAAACATGGAATTATCTACACCTCCATCTCTATAAACATGGAAATGTCTACAACACCCTCTGTATGAACACGGAAATATGTACACCGCCATCTCTATAAACGTGGAAATGTCTACACCGCTATCTGTACGGACATGGAAATATCTACACTTCTATCTGTATAAAATTGGAAACATCTACACCGCTATCTCTATAAAATTGGAAATATCTACAACGCTATTTCTGTAAACATGGAAATATCTGCAACGCTATCTGTATAAACAAGAAAATATCTAGACCGCCATCTCTATAAACATGTAAATATCTACACCGCTATCTGTATAAACATGGAAATATTTACACCGCTATCCGTATAAACATGGAAATATTTACACCGCTATCTCTATAAACTTGGAAATAACTACAACACTATCTCTGTAAACATGGAAATATCTAGACCGCCATCTCTAAAAACATAGAAATATGTACACCGTCATCTGTATAAACATGGAAATATCAATACTGCTATCTGTATAAACATGGAAATATCTACACCGCTATCTGTATAAACATGGAAATATCTACACCGCCATCTCAATGAACATGGAAATATCTACACCGCCATTTGTATGAACATGGAAATATCTACACCGCCATCTCTAAGAACATGGAATTATCTACACGTCCATGTGTATGAACATGGAAATATCTACACCGCCATCTGTATGAACATGGAAATATCTTGACCGCCATCTGTATGAACATGGATATATCTACACGGCATCTGGAAGAACATGGAGATATCTACACAGCTATCTGCATATACACGGAAATATCTACACAGCTTTCTCTATAAACATGGAAATGACTACACCGCTATCTCTATAAACTTCAAAATATTTACAACACCATCTGTATGAACATGGAAATATCTACACCGACATCTGTAGGACCATGGAAATATCTACACCACCATCTGTATTAAGATGGAAATATCTACACCGCTATGTGTATAAACATGGAAATATCCACACTGCTATCTGTGTAAACATGGAAATAACTTCAGCGCTATCTGTATAAACATGGAAATAACTACACCGCTATCTCTATAAACATGTAAATATCTACAACGATATCTGTGTAAACATGGAAAGGTCTACACCGCTGTCTGTGTAAACATGGAAATATCTACACTGCTTTCTGTATAAACATGGAAATATCTACACCGCCTAATCTATAAACATAGAAATATCTACACCGCCATCTGTATAAACATGGAAATATCCACACGGCCATCTCTATAAACATATTAATATCTACACTGCCATCTGAATGAACGTGGAAATATCAACACCGCCATCTCTATAAAGGTGGAATTATCTACACTGCTATCTGTATGAACATGGAAATATCTACACAGCTATCTGCATATACATGGAAATATCTACACAGCTTTATCCATAAACATGGAAATAAGTACACCGCTATCTCTATAAACTTGGAAATATCCACAGCGACATCTGTATGAACATGGAAATATCTATACCGCAATCTCGATAAACGTGGAAATATCTACACCGCTATCTGTATGAACATGCAAATATCTACACCGCTATCTGTAAGAGCATGGAAATATCTACACCGCTATCTGTATGAACATGGAAATATCTACACAGCTATCAGTATATCGATGAAAATATCTACACTGCTATCTGTATAAACATGGAAATAACTACACCGCCATCTGTATAAACATGGAAATATCTACACTGTCATCTCTATAAACATGGAAATATCTACAACGCCATCTGTATGAACATGGAAATATCTACACCGCCATCCATATGAATGTGGAAATATCTACACCGCTCTCTGTATATACATGGAAATATCTACACCGCTATCTCTATGAACATGGAAATAACTACGCCGCTATCTTTTTAAATATGGAAATAACTACACCGCCATCCGTATGAACATGGAAATATCTACACCGCTATCTGTATGAACATGGAAATATCTACACACCTATCTGTATATACATGGAAATATCTACACTGCTATCGCTATGAACATGGAAATAACTACACCACTATCTCTATAAATATGGAAATATCTACCCTGCCATCTCTATGAACACGGAAATAACTACACCGCCATTTGTATGAACATGGAAATATCCACACTGCCATATGTATGAACATGGAATTATCTTCAGCGCCATCTGTATGAACATGGAAGCATGTACACCGCAATCTGGTTTAACATGGAAATATCTACACCCCTATGTCTATAAACATGGAAATATCTACACCACAATCAGTATAAACATGGAAATATCTACACCGCTATCTGCGTAAACATAAAATATCTACACTGCTATCTGTATAAACATGGAAATATCGGCACAGCTATCTGTATAAACATGGAAATATCTACACCGCTATCTGTATAAACATGGAAATATCTACACCACTATCTGTATAAACATGGAAATAGCTACAATGCTATCTCTATAAACTTGGAAATAACAACACCACTATCTCTATAAACGTGGAAATATCTAAACCGCCATCTCTATAAACATGGAAATATCTACACCACCATCTGTATCAGCATGGAAATGTCTACACCGCTATCTGTATGAACATGGAAATATCTACACCGCTATCAGTATGAACATGGAAATATGTACATTGCGATCTGTATAAAAATGGAAATATCTACACCGCTATCTCTATAAACATGGAAATATCTACACTGCCATCAGTATGAACATAGAAATATCTAAACCGCCATCCCTTTAAACGTGGAAATATCTACACCGTTATCTGTATGAACTTGGAAATATCTACACTATCTGTATAAAATTGGAATTATCTACACCACTATCTCTATAAACATGGAAATACCTACAACGCTAACTGTATAAACATGGAAATATCTACACCGCTATCTGTATGAACATGGAAATATCTACATCGTTATCTGTATGAACATGGAAATATCTACACCGCCGTCTGTCTGAGCATGGAAATATCTACACCGCTATCTGTATGAACATGGAAATATCTACACAGCTATCTGTATATCAATGAAAATATCTACACTGCTATCTGTATAAACATGGAAATAACTACACCGCCATCTGTATAAACATGGAAATATCTACACTGTCATCTCTATAAACATGGAAATATCTACAACGCCATCTGTATGAACATGGAAATATCTACACCGCCATCCATATGAATGTGGAAATATCTACACCGCTCTCTGTATATACATGGAAATATCTACACCGCTATCTCTATGAACATGGAAATAACTACGCCGCTATCTTTTTAAATATGGAAATAACTACACCGCCATCCGTATGAACATGGAAATATCTACACCGCTATCTGTATGAACATGGAAATATCTACACACCTATCTGTATATACATGGAAATATCTACACTGCTATCGCTATGAACATGGAAATAACTACACCGCTATCTCTATAAATATGGAAATATCTACCCTGCCATCTCTATGAACACGGAAATAACTACACCGCCATTTGTATGAACATGGAAATATCCACACTGCCATCTGTATGAACATGGAATTATCTTCAGCGCCATCTGTATGAACATGGAAGCATGTACACCGCAATCTGGTTTAACATGGAAATATCTACACCCCTATGTCTATAAACATGGAAATATCTACACCACAATCAGTATAAACATGGAAATATCTACACCGCTATCTGCGTAAACATAAAATATCTACACTGCTATCTGTATAAACATGGAAATATCGGCACAGCTATCTGTATAAACATGGAAATATCTACAATGCTATCTTTATAAACATGGAAATATCTTCACCGCTATCTGTATAAACATGGAAACATCTACAACGCTGTCCCTATAAACTTGGAAATAACTACACCACTATCTCTGTAAACATGGAAATATCTAGACCGCCGTCTCTATAAACATGGAAATATCTACACCACCATCTGTATAAACATGGAAATATCTATACCGCTATCTGTATAAACATGGAAATATCTACACCGCCATCTGTACGAACATGGAAATATCTATACCGCCATCTGTATGAACATGTAAATATCTACACCGCCATCTGTATGAGCATGGAAATATCTTCACCGCTAACTGAACATGGAAATATCTACACCGCTATCTTTATGAACATGGAAATATCTACACCGTTATCTGTATGAACATGGAAATATCTACACCGCTATCTGTATGAACATGGAAATATCTACACCGCTATCTGTACGAACTTGGAAATATCTACACCGCTATCTGTATGAACCTGCAAATATCTACACAGCTATCTGTATATCAATGGAAATATCTACAATGTTATCTCTATAAACATGGAAATAACTACACTGCTATCTGTATAAACATGGAAATATCTACACCGCCACCTGTATGAACATGGAAATATCTACACTGCCATCCGTACGAACATGGAAATATCTACACCGCCATCTGTATGAACATGTAAATATCTGCACCGCCATCTGTATGAACATGGAAATATCTACACCGCTAACTGTATGAACATGGAAATATCTACACCGCTATCTGTATGAACATGGAAATATCTACACCGCCATCTGTATGAACATGGAAATATCTACACCGCCATCTGTATGAACATGTGAATATCTACAATGCCATCTGTAAGAACATGGAAATATCTACACCGCTAACCGTATGAACATGGAAATATCTACAACGCTATCTGTATAAACATGGAAATATCTACACCGCTATCTGTATGAACATGCAAATATCCACAGCTATCTGTATATCAATGGAAATATCTACACTGCTATCTCTATAAACATGGAAATAACTACACTGCTATCTGTATAAACATGGAAATATCTACACCGCCATCTCTATGAACATGGAAATATCTACACTGCCATTTGTATGAACATGGAAATATCTACACCGCCATCTCTATGAACATGGAAATACCTACCCCGCGTTTGTATGAACATGGAAATATCTACACCGCCATCTCTATAAACGTGGAAATATCTACACCGCTATCTGTATGAACTTGGAAATATCTACACTGCTCTCGGTATAAATTGAAATTATCTACAAAACTATCTCTATAAACATGGAAATATCTACAATGCTATCTGTATAAACATGGAATTATCTACACAGCTATCTGTATAAACATGGAAATATCTTCACCGCTATCTGTATAAACATGGAAATATCTACAACGCTGTCTCTATAAACTTGGAAATAACTACACCACTATCTCTGTAAACATGGAAATATCTAGACCGCCATCTCTATAAACATGGAAATATCTACACCACCATCTGTATAAACATGGATATATCTATACCGCTATCTGCATAAACATGGAAATATCTACACCGCCATCTCTATAAACATGGAAATATCTACACCGCCATCTGTACGAACATGGAAATATCTACACCGCTAACTGTATGACCATGGAAATATCTACATCGCTATCTGTATGAACATGGAAATATCTACACCGTTATCTCTATGAACATGGAAATATCTACACCGCTAACTGTATGAACGTGGAAATATCTAAACCGCTATCTGTATGAACATGGATATATCTACACCGTTATCGGTATGAACATGGAAATATCTACACCGCTATCTGTATGAACATGGAAATATCTACACAGCTGTCTGTACGAACATGGAAATATCTACACCGCTATCTGCATGAACATGCAAATACCTACACAGCTATCTGTATATCAATGAAAATATCCACACTGCTAACTCTATAAACATGGAAATAACTACACTGATATCTGTATAAACATGGAAATATCTACACCGCCACCTATATGAACATGGAAATATCTACACTGCCATCCGTACGAACATGGAAATATCTACACCGCCATCTGTATGAACATGTAAATATCTACACCGCCATCTGTATGAACATGGAAATATCTACACCGCTAACTGTATGAACATGGAAATATCTACACCGCTATTGGTATGAACATGGAAATAACTACACCGCTATCTGTATAAACATTGAAAGATCTACACCACCATCTCTATGAACATGGAAATATCTACACCGCCATTTGTATGAACATGGAAATATCTACACCGCCATCTCTATGAACATGGAAATATCTACACCGCCATTTGTGTGAACATGGGAATATCTACACCACTAACTGTATGAACATGGAAATATCTACACCGCCATCTGTATGAACATGGAAATATCTACACCGCTATCAGTATGAACATGGAAATATCTACACTGCTCTCTGTACGAACATGGAAATATCTACACCGCTATCTGTATGAACATGCAAATACCTACACAGCAATCTGTATATCAATGGAAATATCTACAATGCTATCTCTATAAACATGGAAATAACTGCACTGCTATCTGTATAAACATGGAAATATCTACACCACTAACTGTATGAACATGGAAATATCTACACCACCATCTGTATGAACATGGAAATATCTACACCGCTATCAGTATGAACATGGAAATACCTACACCGCTCTCTGTACGAACATGGAAATATCTACACCGCTATCTGTATGAACATGGAAATATCTACACCGCTATGTGTATGAACATGCAAATATCTACACAGCTATCTGTATATCACTGGAAATATCTACACTGCTATCTCTATATACATGGAAACATCTACACTGCTATCTGTATAAACATGGAAATATCTACACCGCCATTTGTATGAACATGGAAATATCTACACCGCTAACTGTATGAATATGGAAATATCAACACTGCTATCTGAATAAACATGGAAATATCTACACCGCTATCTGTATGAACATGCACATATCTACACAGCTATCTGTATATCAATGGAAATATCTACACTGCTATCTCTATAAACATGGTAATAACTACACTGCTATCTGTATAAACATGGAAATATCTACACCGTCATCTCTATGAACATGGAAATATCTACACCGACATTTGTATGAACATGGAAATATCCACACCCCTATCTGTGTAAACATGGAAATGTCTACACCGCTATCTGTGTATACATGGAAATATCTACACCGCCATCTGTGTAAACATGAAAATATCTACACCGCAGTACCTATAAAAGTGGAAATATCTACACTGCCATCTGTATGAACATGGAAATATCTACACCGCCATCTCTGTAAATGTGGAAATATCTACACCGCTGTCTGTATGAACTTGGAAATATCTACACTGCTCTCTGTATAAAATTGAAATTATCTACACCACTATCTCTATAAACATGGAAATATCTACACTGCTATCTGTATAAACATGGAAATATCTACAACGCTATCTGTATAAACATGGAAATATCTTCAACGCTATCTGTATAAACATGGAAATATCTACAACGCTGTCTCTATAAACTTGGAAATAACTACACCTCTATCTCTGTAAACATGGAAATATCTAGACCGCCGTCTCTATAAACATGGAAATATCTACACCACCATCTGTATAAACATGGAAATATCTATACCGCTATCTGCATAAACATGGAAATATCTACACCGCCATCTGTATGAACATGGAAATATCTACACCGCTATCTGTGCGAACATGGTAATATCTACACTGCTATCTGTATGAACATGCAAATCTCTACACAGCTATCTGTATATCAATGGAAATATCTACAATGCTATCTCTATAAACATGGAAATAACTGCACTGCTATCTGTATAAACATGGAAATATCTACACCGCCACCTGTATGAACATGGAAATATCTACACTGCCATCCGTACGAACATGGAAATATCTACACCGCCATCTGTATGAACATGTAAATATCTGCACCGCCACCTGTATGTACATGGAAATATCTACACCGCTTACTGTATGAACATGGAAATATCTACACCGCCATCTGTATGAACATGTAAATATCTACAATGCCATCTGTAAGAACATGGAAATATCTACACCGCTAACTGTATGAACATGGAAATATCTACACCGCTATGTGTATGAACATGGAAATATCTATACGGCTATCTGTATAAACATGGAAATACCTACACCGCTATCTGTATGAACATGCAAATATCTACACAGCTATCTGTATATCAATGGAAATATCTACACTGCTATCTCTATAAACATGGAAACAACTACACTGCTATCTGTATAAACATGGAAATATCTACACCGCCATCTCTATGAACATGGAAATATCTACACCGCCATTTCTATGAACATGGAAATAACTACACCGCCATCTCTATGAACATGGAAATACCTACACCGCCATTTGTATGAACATGGAAATATCAACACCGCCATCTGCATGAACATGGAAATATCTACACCGCCATCTCTATAAACGTGGAAATATCTACACCGCTATCTGTATGAACTTGGAAATATCTACACTGCTCTCAGTATAAATTGAAATTATCTACACGACTATCTCTATAAACATGGAATTATCTACACTGCTATCTGTATAAACATGGAAATATCTACACCGCTATCTGTATAAACATGGAAATATCTTCACCGCTATCTGTATAAACATGGAAATATCTACAACGCTGTCTCTATAAACTTGGAAAAAACTACACCACTATCTCTGTAAACATGGAAATATCTACACCGCCATCTCTATGAACATGGAAATATCTACACCGCCATTTCTATGAACATGGAAATAACTACACCGCCATCTCTATGAACATGGAAATACCTACACCGCCATTTGTATGAACATGGAAATATCAACACCGCCATCTGCATGAACATGGAAATATCTACACCGCCATCTCTATAAACGTGGAAATATCTACACCGCTATCTGTATGAACTTGGAAATATCTACACTGCTCTCAGTATAAATTGAAATTATCTACACCACTATCTCTATAAACATGGAATTATCTACACTGCTATCTGTATAAACATGGAAATATCTACACCGCTATCTGTATAAACATGGAAATATCTTCACCGCTATCTGTATAAACATGGAAATATCTACAACGCTGTCTCTATAAACTTGGAAATAACTACACCACTATCTCTGTAAACATGGAAATATCTAGACCGCCATCTCTATAAACATGGAAATATCTACACCACCATCTGTATAAACATGGAAATATCTATAGCGCTATCTGCAAAAACATGGAAATATCTACACCTCCATCTCTATGAACATGGAAATATCTACACCGCCATCTGTACGAACATGGAAATATCTACACCGCCATCTGTATGAACATGTAAATATCTACACCGCCATCTGTATGAACATGGAAATATCTACACCGCTATCTGTATGAACATGGAAATATCTACACCGCTAACTGTATGAACATGGAAATCTCTACACCGCTATCTGTATGAACATGGAAATATCTACACCACTATCTGTTTATCAATGGAAATATCTACACTGCTATGTCTATAAACATGGAAATAACTACACTGCTATCTGTATAAACATGGAAAGATCTACACCGCCATCTCTATGAACATGGAAATATCTACACCGCAATTTGTATGAACATGGAAATATCTACACCGCCATCTCTATGAACATGGAAATATCTACACTGCCATTTGTATGAACATGGAAATATCTACACCGCTAACTGTATGAACATGGAAATATCTACACCGCCATCTGCATGAACATGGTAATATCTACACCGCTATCTGTATGAACATGGAAGTATCTACACCGCTCTCTGTACGAACATGGAAATATCTACACTGCTATCTGTATGAACATGGAAATATCTACACCGCTATGTGTATGAACATGCAAATATCTACACAGCTATCTGTATATCAATGGAAATATCTACACTGCTATCTCTATAAACATGGAAATATCTCCACTGCTATCTGTATAAACATGGAAATATCTACACCGCCATTTGTATGAACATGGAAATATCTACACGGCTAACTGTATGAATATGGAAATATCTACACCGCTATCTGAATAAACATGGAAATATCTACACCGCTATCTCTATGAACATGCAAATATCTACACAGCTATCTGTACATCAATGGAAATATCTACACTGCTATCTCTATAAACATGGTAATAACTACACTGCTATCTGTATAAACATGGAAATATCTACACCGTCATCTCTATGAACATGGAAATATCTACACCGACATTTGTATGAACATGGAAATATCCACACCGCTATCTGTGTAAACATGGAAATGTCTACACCGCTATCTGTGTAAACATGGAAATATCTACACCGCCATCTGTGTAAACATGAAAATATCTACACCGCAGTACCTATTAACGTGGAAATATCTACACTGCCATCTGTATGAACATGGAAATATCTACACCGCCATCTCTGTAAATGTGGAAATATCTACACCGCTGTCTGTATGAACTTGGAAATATCTACAATGCTCTCTGTATAAAATTGAAATTATCTACACCACTATCTCTATAAACATGGAAATATCTACACTGCTATCTGTATAAACATGGAAATATCTACAATGCTATCTGTATAAACATGGAAATATCTTCACCGCTATCTGTATAAACATGGAAATATCTACAACGCTGTCTCTATAAACTTGGAAATAACTACACCACTATCTCTGTAAACATGGAAATATCTAGACCGACATCTCTATAAACATGGAAATATCTACACCACCATCTGTATAAACATGGAAATATCTATACCGCTATCTGCATAAACATGGAAATATCTACACCGCCATCTGTATGAACATGGAAATATCTTCACCGCTAACTGTATGAACATGGAAATATCTACACCGCTATCTGTACGAACATGGAAATATCTACACTGCTATCTGTATGAACATGCAAATCTCTACACAGCTATCTGTATATCAATGGAAATATCTACAATGCTATCTCTATAAACATGGAAATAACTGCACTGCTATCTGTATAAACATGGAAATATCTACACCGCCACCTGTATGAACATGGAAATATCTACACTGCCATCCGTACGAACATGGAAATATCTACACCGCCATCTGTATGAACATGTAAATATCTGCACCGCCACCTGTATGAACATGGAAATATCTACACCGCTTACTGTATGAACATGGAAATATCTACACCGCTATCTGCATGAACATGGAAATATCTACACCGCTTACTGTATGAACATGGAAATATCTACACCGCTATCTGCATGAACATGGAAATATCTACACCGCTATCTGTATGAACATGGAAATATCTTCACCGCTATCTGTATAAACATGGAAATATCTACACCGCCATTTGTATGAACATGGAAATATCAACACCGCCATCTGCATGAACATGGAAATATCTACACCGCCATCTCTATAAACGTGGAAATATCTACACCGCTATCTGTATGAACTTGGAAATATCTACACTGCTCTCAGTATAAATTGAAATTATCTACACCACTATCTCTATAAACATGGAATTATCTACACTGCTATCTGTATAAACATGGAAATATCTACACCGCTATCTGTATAAACATGGAAATATCTTCACCGCTATCTGTATAAACATGGAAATATCTACAACGCTGTCTCTATAAACTTGGAAATAACTACACCACTATCTCTGTAAACATGGAAATATCTAGACCGCCATCTCTATAAACATGGAAATATCTACACCACCATCTGTATAAACATGGAAATATCTATAGCGCTATCTGCAAAAACATGGAAATATCTACAACTCCATCTCTATGAACATGGAAATATCTACACCGCCATCTGTACGAACATGGAAATATCTACACCGCCATCTGTATGAACATGTAAATATCTACACCGCCATCTGTATGAACATGGAAATATCTACACCGCTATCTGTATGAACATGGAAATATCTACACCGCTAACTGTATGAACATGGAAATCTCTACACCGCTATCTGTATGAACATGGAAATATCTACACCACTATCTGTTTATCAATGGAAATATCTACACTGCTATCTCTATAAACATGGAAATAACTACACTGCTATCTGTATAAACATGGAAAGATCTACACCGCCATCTCTATGAACATGGAAATATCTACACCGCAATTTGTATGAACATGGAAATATCTACACCGCCATCTCTATGAACATGGAAATATCTACACTGCCATTTGTATGAACATGGAAATATCTACACCGCTAACTGTATGAACATGGAAATATCTACACCGCCATCTGCATGAACATGGAAATATCTACACCGCTATCTGTATGAACATGGAAGTATCTACACCGCTCTCTGTACGAACATGGAAATATCTACACTGCTATCTGTATGAACATGGAAATATGTACACCGCTATGTGTATGAACATGCAAATATCTACACAGCTATCTGTATATCAATGGAAATATCTACACTGCTATCTCTATAAACATGGAAACATCTCCACTGCTATCTGTGTAAACATGGAAATATCTACACCGCCATCTCTATGAACATGGAAATATCTACACCGCCATTTCTATGAACATGGAAATAACTACACCGCCATCTCTATGAACATGGAAATACCTACACCGCCATTTGTATGAACATGGAAATATCAACACCGCCATCTGCATGAACATGGAAATATCTACACCGCCATCTCTATAAACGTGGAAATATCTACACCGCTATCTGTATGAACTTGGAAATATCTACACTGCTCTCAGTATAAATTGAAATTATCTACACCACTATCTCTATAAACATGGAATTATCTACACTGCTATCTGTATAAACATGGAAATATCTACACCGCTATCTGTATAAACATGGAAATATCTTCACCGCTATCTGTATAAACATGGAAATATCTACAACGCTGTCTCTATAAACCTGGAAATAACTACACCACTATCTCTGTAAACATGGAAATATCTAGACCGCCATCTCTATAAACATGGAAATATCTACACCACCATCTGTATAAACATGGAAATATCTATAGCGCTATCTGCAAAAACATGGAAATATCTACACCTCCATCTCTATGAACATGGAAATATCTACACCGCCATCTGTACGAACATGGAAATATCTACACCGCCATCTGTATGAACATGTAAATATCTACACCGCCATCTGTATGAACATGGAAATATCTACACCGCTATCTGTATGAACATGGAAGTATCTACACCGCTAACTGTATGAAAATGGAAATCTCTACACCGCTATCTGTATGAACATGGAAATATCTACACCACTATCTGTTTATCAATGGAAATATCTACACTGCTATCTCTATAAACATGGAAATAACTACACTGCTATCTGTATAAACATGGAAAGATCTACACCGCCATCTCTATGAACATGGAAATATCTACACCGCAATTTGTATGAACATGGAAATATCTACACCGCCATCTCTGAACATGGAAATATCTACACTGCCATTTGTATGAACATGGAAATATCTACACCGCTAACTGTATGATCATGGAAATATCTACACCGCCATCTGCATGAACATGGTAATATCTAAACCGCTATCTGTATGAACATGGAAATATCTACACCGCTATGTGTATGAACATGCAAATATCTACACAGCTATCTGTATATCAATGGAAATATCTACACTGCTATCTCTTTAAACATGGAAATATCTCCACTGCTATCTGTATAAACATGGAAATATCTACACCGCCATTTGTATGAACATGGAAATATCTACACGGCTAACTGTATGAATATGGAAATATCTACACCGCTATCTGAATAAACATGGAAATATCTACACCGCTATCTCTATGAACATGCAAATATCTACACAGCTATCTGTACATCAATGGAAATATCTACACTGCTACCTCTATAAACATGGTAATAACTACACTGCTATCTGTATAAACATGGAAATATCTACACCGTCATCTCTATGAACATGGAAATATCTACACCGACATTTGTATGAACATGGAAATATCCACACCGCTATCTGTGTAAACATGGAAATGTCTACACCGCTATCTGTGTAAACATGGAAATATCTACACCGCAGTACCTATAAACGTGGAAATATCTACACTGCCATCTGTATGAACATGGAAATATCTACACCGCCATCTCTGTAAATGTGGAAATATCTACACCGCTGTCTGTATGAACTTGGAAATATCTACACTGCTCTCTGTATAAAATTGAAATTATCTACACCACTATCTCTATAAACATGGAAATATCTACACTGCTATCTGTATAAACATGGAAATATCTACAATGCTATCTGTATAAACATGGAAATATCTTCACCGCTATCTGTATAAACATGGAAATATCTACAACGCTGTCTCTATAAACTTGGAAATAACTACACCACTATCTCTGTAAACATGGAAATATCTAGACCGACATCTCTATAAACATGGTAATAACTACACTGCTATCTGTATAAACATGGAAATATCTACACCGTCATCTATATGAACATGGAAATATCTACACCGACATTTGTATGAACATGTAAATATCTACACCGCTATCTGTATGAACATGGAAATATCTACACCGCCATCTGTATGAACATGGAAATATCTACACCGCCATCTGTATGAACATGTAAATATCTACACTGCCATCTGTATGAACATGGAAATATCCACACCGCTAACTGTATGAACATGGAAATATCTACACCGCTATCTGTATGAAGATGGAAATATCTACACCGCTATCTGTATATCAATGGAAATATCTATACTGCTATCTCTATAAACATGGAAATAACTACATTGCTATTTGCATAAACATGGAAATATCCGCACCGCTAGCTGTGTAAAGATGGAAATATGTTCACAGCTCTCTGTATAAACATGGAAATAACTACACCGCTATCTCTATCAACATGTAAATATTTACAACGCTATCTGTGTAAAGATGGAAATGTCTACACCGCTATCTGTGTAAACATGGAAATACCTACACCGCTATCTGTGTAAACATGGAAATACTTACACCGCTATCTGTATAAACATGGAAATATCTACACCGCCATCTGTATAAACATGGAAATATCTACACTGCCAACCGTATGAACATGGAAATATCTACACCGCCATATATATAAATGTGGAAATATCTACACCGCTGTCTGTATGAACTTGGAAATATTCACACAGCTATTAGTATAAAAATGGAAATATCTACACTGCTATGTCTATAAGTATGGAAATATCTACACCGCTATCTGTATGAACAACGAAATATCTAGACCGCCATTTCTACAAACATGTAAATACCTACACTGCTCTGTGAATAAACATGGAAATAACTACACCGTTATCTGTATAAACATGGAAATATCTACACCGCTATCTCTATAAACTTGGAAATAACTACACCACTATCACTATAAACGTGGAAATATCTACACCGCCATATCTATAAACATGGAAATATCTACACCGCCATCTGTAGGAACATGAAAATATCTACACCGCCATCTCTATAAACATGGAAATACCTATACCGCCATCCCTATAAAGATGGAAATATCTAAACCGCCATCTGTATGAACATGGAGGTATCTCCCCCGCTATGTATATAAAGAAGGAATCATCTACACCTCCATCTGTATAAACGTAGAAATATCTACACCGCCATCTCTATAAACATGGAAATATCTAAACCGACATCTGTATAAACGTGGAAATATCTACACCGCTATCTGTATAAAGATGGAAATATCTACACCGCTATCTGAATAAACATGGAAATATCTACACCGCCATCGCTATAAACATGGAAATATCTACACCGCCATCTGTACGAACATGGGAATATCTCCACCGCCATCTGTATGAACAAGGAAATATCTACAACGCCATCTGTATTAAGATGGAAATATCTACACCGCTATCTGTATAAACATGGAAATATTTACACCGCTATCTCTATAAACTTGGAAATATCCACATCGCTACCTGTATAAACATGGAAATATCTTCACCGCTATCTGTATAAACATGGAAATATCTGCACAGCTATCAGTATAAACATGGAAATATCTACAGCGCTATCTGTATAAAGATGGAAATATCCACACCACTATCTGTGCAAACATGGAAATATCTTCACCGCTATCTGTATAAACATGGAAATAACTACACCGCTATCTATATAAACATGTAAATATCTACAATGCTATATGACTAAACATGGAAATGTCTACACCACCATCTGTATGAACATGGAAATATTTACACCGACATCTCTAGGAACATGGAAATATCTACACCACCATCTGTATTAAGATGGAAATATCTACACCGCTATGTGTATAAACATGGAAATATCCACACTGCTATCTGTGTAAACATGGAAATATCTTCAGCGCTATCTGTATAAACATGGATATAATTACACCACTATCTCTATCAACATGTAAATATCTACAACGATATCTGTGTAAACATGGAAAGGCCTACACCGCTGTCTGTGTAAACATGGAAATATCTACACCGCTTTCTGTATAAACATGGAAATATCTACACCGACTTCTCTATAAACATAGAAATATCTACAGCGCCATCTGTATAAACATGGGAATATCCAAACCGCCATCTCTATAAACATATTAATATCTACACCACAATCTGAATGAATGTAGAAATATCTACACCGCCATCTCTATAAAGGTGGAATTATCTACACTGCTATCTGTATGAACATGGAAATATCTACACAGCTATCTGCATGTACATGGAAATATCTACACATCTTTATCTATAAACATGGAAATAACCACACCGCTATCTCTATAAACTTGGAAATATCTACAGCGCCATCTGTATGAACATGGAAATATCTACAACGCCATCTGTAGGAACATGGAAATATCTACTCCGAAATCTGTATTAAGATGGAATATCTACACCGCTATCTGTATAAACATGGAAATATCTACACCGCTATCTGTATAAACATGGAGATATCCACACCGCTATCTGTGTAAACATGGAAATATCTACACCGCTGTCTGTATAAACATGGAAATATCTGCACCGCTATCTCTATAAACATGGAAATATCTGCACCACCATCTGTATAAACATGGAATTATCTACACCTCCATCCCTATAAACATGGAAATGTCTACAACACCCTCTGTATGAACACGGAAATATGTACACCGCCATCTCTATAAACGTGGAAATGTCTACACCGCTATCTGTACGGACATGGAAATATCTACACTTCTATCTGTATAAAATTGGAAACATCTACACCGCTATCTCTATAAAATTGGAAATATCTACACCGCTATTTCTGTAAACATGGAAATATCTGCAACGCTATCTGTATAAACAAGAAAATATCTAGACCGCCATCTCTATAAACATGTAAATATCTACACCGCTATCTGTATAAACATGGAAATATTTACACCGCAATCCGTATAAACATGGAAATATTTACACCGCTATCTCTATAAACTTGGAAATAACTACAACACTATCTCTGTAAACATGGAAATATCTAGACCGCCATCTCTAAAAACATAGAAATATGTACACCGTCATCTGTATAAACATGGAAATATCAATACTGCTATCTGTATAAACATGGAAATATCTACACCGCTATCTGTATAAACATGGAAATATCTACACCGCCATCTCAATGAACATGGAAATATCTACACCGCCATTTGTATGAACATGGAAATATCTACACCGCCATCTCTAAGAACATGGAATTATCTACACGTCCATGTGTATGAACATGGAAATATCTACACCGCCATCTGTATGAACATGGAAATATCTTGACCGCCATCTGTATGAACATGGATATATCTACACGGCATCTGGAAGAACATGGAGATATCTACACAGCTATCTGCATATACACGGAAATATCTACACAGCTTTCTCTATAAACATGGAAATGACTACACCGCTATCTCTATAAACTTCAAAATATTTACAACACCATCTGTATGAACATGGAAATATCTACACCGACATCTGTAGGACCATGGAAATATCTACACCACCATCTGTATTAAGATGGAAATATCTACACCGCTATGTGTATAAACATGGAAATATCCACACTGCTATCTGTGTAAACATGGAAATAACTTCAGCGCTATCTGTATAAACATGGAAATAACTACACCGCTATCTCTATAAACATGTAAATATCTACAACGATATCTGTGTAAACATGGAAAGGTCTACACCGCTGTCTGTGTAAACATGGAAATATCTACACTGCTTTCTGTATAAACATGGAAATATCTACACCGCCTAATCTATAAACATAGAAATATCTACACCGCCATCTGTATAAACATGGAAATATCCACACGGCCATCTCTATAAACATATTAATATCTACACTGCCATCTGAATGAACGTGGAAATATCAACACCGCCATCTCTATAAAGGTGGAATTATCTACACTGCTATCTGTATGAACATGGAAATATCTACACAGCTATCTGCATATACATGGAAATATCTACACAGCTTTATCCATAAACATGGAAATAAGTACACCGCTATCTCTATAAACTTGGAAATATCCACAGCGACATCTGTATGAACATGGAAATATCTATACCGCAATCTCGATAAACGTGGAAATATCTACACCGCTATCTGTATGAACATGCAAATATCTACACCGCTATCTGTAAGAGCATGGAAATATCTACACCGCTATCTGTATGAACATGGAAATATCTACACAGCTATCAGTATATCGATGAAAATATCTACACTGCTATCTGTATAAACATGGAAATAACTACACCGCCATCTGTATAAACATGGAAATATCTACACTGTCATCTCTATAAACATGGAAATATCTACAACGCCATCTGTATGAACATGGAAATATCTACACCGCCATCCATATGAATGTGGAAATATCTACACCGCTCTCTGTATATACATGGAAATATCTACACCGCTATCTCTATGAACATGGAAATAACTACGCCGCTATCTTTTTAAATATGGAAATAACTACACCGCCATCCATATGAACATGGAAATATCTACACCGCTATCTGTATGAACATGGAAATATCTACACACCTATCTGTATATACATGGAAATATCTACACTGCTATCGCTATGAACATGGAAATAACTACACCACTATCTCTATAAATATGGAAATATCTACCCTGCCATCTCTATGAACACGGAAATAACTACACCGCCATTTGTATGAACATGGAAATATCCACACTGCCATCTGTATGAACATGGAATTATCTTCAGCGCCATCTGTATGAACATGGAAGCATGTACACCGCAATCTGGTTTAACATGGAAATATCTACACCCCTATGTCTATAAACATGGAAATATCAACACCACAATCAGTATAAACATGGAAATATCTACACCGCTATCTGCGTAAACATAAAATATCTACACTGCTATCTGTATAAACATGGAAATATCGGCACAGCTATCTGTATAAACATGGAAATATCTACACCGCTATCTGTATAAACATGGAAATATCTACACCACTATCTGTATAAACATGGAAATAGCTACAATGCTATCTCTATAAACTTGGAAATAACAACACCACTATCTCTATAAACGTGGAAATATCTAAACCGCCATCTCTATAAACATGGAAATATCTACACCACCATCTGTATCAGCATGGAAATGTCTACACCGCTATCTGTATGAACATGGAAATATCTACACCGCTATCAGTATGAACATGGAAATATGTACATTGCGATCTGTATAAAAATGGAAATATCTACACCGCTATCTCTATAAACATGGAAATATCTACACTGCCATCAGTATGAACATAGAAATATCTAAACCGCCATCCCTTTAAACGTGGAAATATCTACACCGTTATCTGTATGAACTTGGAAATATCTACACTATCTGTATAAAATTGGAATTATCTACACCACTATCTCTATAAACATGGAAATACCTACAACGCTAACTGTATAAACATGGAAATATCTACACCGCTATCTGTATGAACATGGAAATATCTACATCGTTATCTGTATGAACATGGAAATATCTACACCGCCGTCTGTCTGAGCATGGAAATATCTACACCGCTATCTGTATGAACATGGAAATATCTACACAGCTATCTGTATATCAATGAAAATATCTACACTGCTATCTGTATAAACATGGAAATAACTACACCGCCATCTGTATAAACATGGAAATATCTACACTGTCATCTCTATAAACATGGAAATATCTACAACGCCATCTGTATGAACATGGAAATATCTACACCGCCATCCATATGAATGTGGAAATATCTACACCGCTCTCTGTATATACATGGAAATATCTACACCGCTATCTCTATGAACATGGAAATAACTACGCCGCTATCTTTTTAAATATGGAAATAACTACACCGCCATCCGTATGAACATGGAAATATCTACACCGCTATCTGTATGAACATGGAAATATCTACACACCTATCTGTATATACATGGAAATATCTACACTGCTATCGCTATGAACATGGAAATAACTACACCGCTATCTCTATAAATATGGAAATATCTACCCTGCCATCTCTATGAACACGGAAATAACTACACCGCCATTTGTATGAACATGGAAATATCCACACTGCCATCTGTATGAACATGGAATTATCTTCAGCGCCATCTGTATGAACATGGAAGCATGTACACCGCAATCTGGTTTAACATGGAAATATCTACACCCCTATGTCTATAAACATGGAAATATCTACACCACAATCAGTATAAACATGGAAATATCTACACCGCTATCTGCGTAAACATAAAATATCTACACTGCTATCTGTATAAACATGGAAATATCGGCACAGCTATCTGTATAAACATGGAAATATCTACACCGCTATCTGTATAAACATGGAAATATCTACACCACTATCTGTATAAACATGGAAATAGCTACAATGCTATCTCTATAAACTTGGAAATAACAACACCACTATCTCTATAAACGTGGAAATATCTAAACCGCCATCTCTATAAACATGGAAATATCTACACCACCATCTGTATCAGCATGGAAATGTCTACACCGCTATCTGTATGAACATGGAAATATCTACACCGCTATCTGTATGAACATGGAAATATGTACATTGCGATCTGTATAAAAATGGAAATATCTACACCGCTATCTCTATAAACATGGAAATATCTACACCTCTATCTGTATAAACAAGGAAATACATTGACCGCCATCTCTATAAACATGGAAATACCTACACCGCTATCTGTATAAACATGGAAATATCTACACCGCTATCTGTATAAACATGGAAATATCTACACTGCTATCTCTATAAACTTGGAAATAACTACACCACTATCTCTATAAACTTGGAAATATCTAGACCGCCATCTCTATAAACATGGAAATATCTACAACGCCATCTGTATCAGCATGGAAATATCTACACCGCTATCTGTATGAACATGGAAATACCTACACCGCTATCTGTATGAACATGCAAATATCTACACAGCTATCTGTATATCAATGGAAATATATATACTGCTATCTCCATAAACATGGCAATAACTACACTTCTATCTGTATAAACATGGAAATCTCTACACTACCATCTCTATGAACATGGAAATAACTACACCGCCACTTGTATGAACATAGAAATATCTACACCTCCATCTCTATGAACATGGAAATATCTACACCGTGATTTGTATGAACATGGAAGTAACTACACCACAATCTGTATGAACATGGAAATATATTCACCGCCATCTGTATGAACATGGATATATCTACACCGCCATCTGTATGAACATGGAAATATCTACACCGCCATCTGTACGAACATGGACATATCTACAACGCCATCTGTATTAAGATGGAAATATCTACACCGCTATCTGTATAAACATGGAAATATCTGCCCAACTATCTGTATAAACATGGAAATATCCGCACCGCTATCTGTATAAACATGGAAATATCTACACTGCTATCTGCATAAACATGGAAATATCCACACCGCTATCTGGGTAAACATGGAAATGTCTACACCGCTATGTGTCTAAACATGAAAATATCTACACCGCCATCCCTATAAACACGGAAATATTTACACCACCATCTGTATGAACATGGAAATATCTACACCGCCATCTCTATAAACATGGAAATATCTACACCACCATCTGTATAAACATGGAAATATCTATACCGCTATCTGCATAAAAATGGAGATATCTACACCGCCATCTCTAAGAACATGGAAATATCTACAACGCCATCTGTACAAACATGGAAATATCTATACCGCCATCTGTATGAACATGTAAATATCTACACCGCCATCTGTATGAACATGGAAATATCTACACCGCTAACTGTATGAACATGGAAATATCTACACCGCTATCTGTATGAACATGGAAATATCTACACCGTTATCTGTATGAACATGGAAATATCTACACCGCTATCTGTATGAAGATGGAAATATCTACACCGCTATCTGTACGAACATGGAAATATCTACACCGCTATCTGTATGACCATGCAAATATATACACAGCTGTCTGTATATCAATGGAAATACCTACACTGCTATCTCTATAAACATGGAAATAACTACACTGCTATCTGTATAAATATGGAGATATCTACACCACCATTTCTATGAACATGGAAATATCTACACCGCCATTTGTATGAACCTGGAAATATCTACACCGCCATTTCTATGAACATGGAAATACCTACTCCACCATCTGTATGAACATGGAAATATCTTCACCGCCATCTGTATGAACATGGATATATGTACACCGGCATCTGGATGAACATGGAAATATGTACACCGCTATCTGCATGAACATGGAAATATCTACAGAGCTATCTGAATATTCATGGAAATATCTACACAGATTTCTCTATAAATATGGAAATAACTACAGCGCTATCTCTATAAACTTTTAAATATCTACACCGCCATCTGTATGAACATGGAAATATCTACACCGCCATCTGTACAAACATGGACATATCTACAATGCCATCTGTATTAAGATGGAAATATCTACACCGCTATCTGTATAAACATGGAAATATCTGCCCAACTATCTGTATAAACATGGAAATAACCGCACCGCTATCTGTATAAACATGGAAATATCTACACTGCTATCTGCATAAACATGGAAATATCCACACCGCTATCTGTGTAAACATGGAAAAGCCTACACCGCTATCTGTGTAAACAGGGAAATACCTACACCGCCATCTGTGTAAACATGAAAATATCTACACCGCCATCCCTATAAACATGGAAATATCTACACCGCCATCTGTATGAACATGGAAATATCTACACCGCCATCTCTATAAACGTGGAAATATCTACACCGCTATCTGTATCAACTTGGAAATATCTACACTGCTCTCTGTATAAAATTGAAATTATCTACACCATTATCTCTATAAACATGGAAATATCTACACTGCTATCTGTATAAACATGGAAATATCTACACCGCTATCTGTATAAACATGGAAATATCTTCACCGCTATCTGTAAAAACGTGGAAATATCTACAACGCTGTCTCTAAAAACTTAGAAATATCTACACCACTATCTCTGTAAACATGGAAATATCTAGACCACCATCTCTATAAACATGGAAATATCTACACCACCATCTGTATAAACATGGAAATATCTATACTGCTATCTGCATAAACATGGAAATATCTACACCGCCATATCTATGTACATGGAAATATCTACACCGCCGTCTGTAAGAACATGGAAATATCTATACCGCCATCTGTATGAACATGTAAATATCTACACCGCCATCTGTATGAACATGGAAATATCTACACCGCTAACTGTATGAACATGGAAATATCTACACCGCTGTCTGTATGAACATGGAAATATCTACACCGTTATCTGTATGAACATAGAAATATCTAGACCGTTATCTGTATGAACATAGAAATATCTACAGCGCTATCAGTATGAACATGGAAATATCTACACCGCTATCTGTATTAACATGGAAATATCTACACCGCTATCTGCATGAAAATGGAAATATCTACACCGCTATCTGTATGAACATGGAAATATCTACACCGCTATCTGTATGAACATGCAATTATCTACACAGCTATCTGTATATCAGTGGAAATATCCAGACTGGTATCTCTATAAACATGGAAATAACTTCACTGCTATATGTATAAACATGGAAATATATACACCGCCATCTCTATGAACATGGAAATATCTACACCGCCATTTGTATGAACCTGGAAATATCTACAACGCCATCTCTATGAACATGGAATTATCTACACCTCCATTTGTATGAACATGGAAATACCTACACCGCCATCTGTATGAACATGGAAATATCTTCACCGCCATTTGTATGAACATGTATATATGTACACCGGCATCTGGATGAACATGGAAATATCTACACCGTAATCTGCATGAACATGGAAACATCTACACAGCTATCTGAATATACATGGAAATATCTACACAGATTTCTCTATAAATATGGAAATAACTACATCGCTATCTCTATAAACTTTGAAATATCTACACCGCCATCTGTAAGAACATGGAAATATCTATACCGCCATCTGTACGATCATGGACATATCTACACCGCCATCTGTATTAAGATGGAAATATCTACACCGCTATCTGTATAAACATGGAAATATCTGCCCAACTATCTGTATAAACATGGAAATATCCGCACCGCTATCTGAATAAACATGGAAATATCCACACCGCTATCTGTAAAACATGGAAATATCTACACTGCTATCTGCATAAACATGGAAATATCCACACTGCTATCTGTGTAAACATGGAAATATTTACACCGCCATCTGTGTAAACATGAAAATATCTACACTGCCATCCCTATAAACATGGAAATATCTACACCGTCCTCTGTATGAACATGGACATATCTACACCGCCATCTGTATGAACATGGAAATATCTACACCGCCATCTGTATGAACATGGAAATATCTACACCGCCATCTGTATGAACATGGAAATATCTACACCGCCATCTGTATGAACATGTAAATATCTACACTGCCATCTGTATGAACACGGAAATATCTACACCGCTAACTGTATGAACATGGAAATATGTACACCGCTAACTGTATGAACAAGGAAATATCTACACCGCCATCTGTATGAACATGGAAATATCTACACCGCTATCTCTATGAACATGGAAATATCTACACCGCTATCTGTATGAACATGGAAATATCTACACAGCTATCTGTATGAACATGCAAATATCTACACAGCTATCTGTATATCAATGGAAATATCTACACTGCTATCTCTATAAACATGGAAATATCTACACTGCTCCCTGTATAAACATGGAAATATCTACACCGCCATTTGTATGAACATGGAAATATCTACACCGCTAACTGTATGAATATGGAAATATCTACACTGCTATCTGAATAAACATGGAAATATCTACACCGCTATCTCTATGAACATGCAAATATCTACCCAGCTATCTGTATATCAATGGAAATAGCTACACTGCTATCTCTATAAACATGGTAATAACTACACTGCTATCTGTATAAACATGGAAATATCTACACCGTCATCTCTATGAACATGGAAATATCTACACCGACATTTGTATAAACATGGAAATATCCACACCGCTATCTGTGTAAACATGGAAATGTCTACACCGCTATATGTGTAAACATGGAAATATCTACTCCGCCATCTGTGTAAACACGAAAATATCTACACCGCCATCCCTATAAACCTGGAAATATCTACACTGCCATCTGTATGAACATGGAAATATCTACACCGCCACCTCTATAAACGTGGAAATATCTACAACGCTATCTGTATGAACTTGGAAATATCTACACTGCTCTCTGTATAAAATTGAAATAATCTACACCACTATCTCTATAAACATGGAAATATCTACACTGCTATCTGTATAAACATGGAAATATCTACAACGCAATCTGTATAAACATGGAAATATCTACACCGCTATCTGTATAAACATGGAAATATCTACAACGCTGTCTCTATAAACTTGGAAATAACTACACCACTATCTCTGTAAACCTGGAAATATCTAGACCGCCATCTCTATAAACATGGAAATATCTACACCACCATCTGTATAAACATGGAAATATCTATACCGCTATCTACAAAAACTTGGAAATATCTACACCGCCATCTCAATGAACATGGAAATATCTACACCGCCATCTGTACGAACATGGAAATATCTATACCGCCATCTGTATGAACATGTAAATATCTACACCGCCATCTGAATGAACATGGAAATATCTTCACCGCTAACTGTATGAACATGCAAATATCTACACCGCTGTCTGTATGAACATGGAAATATCTACACCGTTATGTGTACGAACATGGAAATATCTACACCGCTATTTATATGAACATGCAAATATCTACACAGCTATCGGTATATCAATGGAAATATCTACAATGCTATCTCTATAAACATGGAAATAACTACACTGCTATCTGTATAAACATGGAAATATCTACACCGCCACCTGTGTGAACATGGAAATATCTACACTACCATCCGTACGAACATGGAAATATCTACACCGACATCTGTATGAACATGTAAATATCTGCACCGCCATCTGTATGAACATGTAAATATCTGCACCGCCATCTGTATGAACATGTAAATATCTGCACCGCCATCTGTATGAACATGGAAATGTCTACACCGCTAACTGTATGAACATGGAAATATCTACACCGCTATCTGTATGAACATGGAAATATCTACACCGCTAACTGTATGAACATGGAAATATCTACACCGCTATCTGTATGAACATGCAAATATCTACACAGCTATCTGTATATCAATTTAAATATCTACACTGCTATCTCTATAAACATGGAAATAACTACACTGCTTTCTGTATAAACATGTAAATATCTACACCGCCATCTCTATGAACATGGAAATATCTACACCGCCACTTGTATGAACATGGAAATATCTACACCGCCATCTCTATGAACATGGAAATATCTACACCGCCATTTGTATGAAAATGGAAATATCTACAACTCCATCTGCATGAACATGGAAATATCTACACCGCCATCTCTATAAACATGGAAATATCTACACCGCTATCTGTATGAACTTGGAAATATCTACACTGCTCTCGGTATAAATTGAAATTATCTACACCACTATCTCTATAAACATGGAAATATCTACACTACTATCTGTATAAACATGGAAATATCTACACCGCTATCTGTATAAACATGGAAACATCTTCACCGCTATCTGTATAAACATGGAAATATCTACAACGATGTCTCTATAAACTTGGAAATAACCACACCACTATCTCTGTAAACATGGAAATATCTAGACCGCCATCTCTATAAACATGGAAATATCTACACCACCATCTGTATAAACATGGAAATATCTATACCGCTATCTGCATAAACATGGAAATATCTACACCGCCATCTCTATGAACATGGAAATATCTACACCGCCATCTGTACGAACATGGAAATATCTACACCGCCATCTGTATGAACATGTAAATATCTACTCCGCCATCTGTATGAACATGGAAATATCTACACCGCTGACTGTATGAACATGGAAATATCTTCACCGCTATCTGTATGAACATGGAAATATCTACACATTTATCTCTATGAACATGGAAATATCTACACCGCTAACTGTATGAACATGGAAATATCTACACCGCTATCTGTACGAACATGGAAATATCTACACCGTTATCTGTATGAACATGGAAATATCTACACCGCTATCTGTATGAACATGGAAATATCTACACCACTATCTGTACGAACATGGAAATATCTACACCGCTATCTGTATGAACATGGAAATACCTACACAGCTATCTGTATATCAATGGAAATATCCACACTGCTATCTCTATAAACATGGAAATAACTACACTGCTATCTGTATAAACATGGAAATATCTACACAGCCACCTGTATGAACATGGAAATATCTACACTGCCATCCGTACGAACATGGAAATATCTACACCGCCATCTGTATGAACATGTAAATATCTACACCGCCATCTGTATGAACATGGAAATATCTACCCCGCCATCTGTATGAACATGGTAATATCTTCACTCCCATCTGTATGGACATGGATATATCTACACCGGCATCTGGATGAACATGGAAATATCTACACCGCTATCTGTATGAACATGCAAATATCTGCCCAAGTATCTTTACAAACATGGAAATATCCGCACCACTATCTGTATAAACACGGAAATATCTACACCGTTATCTGTATGAACATGGAAATATCTACTCCGCTATCTGTATGAACATGCAAATATCTACACAGCTATCTGTATATGAATGGAAGTATCTATACTGCTATCTCTATAAACATGGAAATAACTACACTGCTATCTGTATAAACATGGAAATATCTACACCACCACTTGTATGAAAATGTAAATACCTACACTGTCATCTGTATGAACATGGAAATATCTACACCGTTAACTGTAAGAACATGGAAATACCTACACCGCTATCTGTATGAACATGGAAATATCTACACCGCTATCTGTATAAACAGAGAAATATCTACAAAGCTCTCTGTATGAACATGGAAATATCTACCACGCTATCTGTATAAACATGGAAATATCTACAACGCTGTCTCTATACACTTGGAAATAACTACACGACTGTCTCTGTAAACATGGATATATCTAGACCGCCATCTCTATAAACATGGAAATATCTACACCACCATCTGTATAAACATGGAAACATCCATACCACTATCTGTATAAACATGGAAATATCTACACCGCCATCTCTATGAACATGGAAATATCTACACCGCCATTTGTATGAACATGGAAATATCTACACCGCCATCTCTATGAACATGTAAATATCTACACAGCCATTTTTATGAACATGGAAATATCTACACTGCCATCTCTATGAACATGGAAATATCTTCACCGCCATCTGTATGAACATGGATATATGTGCACCGGCATCTGGATGAACATGGAATTATCTACACAGCTATCTGCATGAACATGGAAATATCTACACAGCTATGTGAATATACATGGAAATATCTTCACAGATTTCTCTATAAATATGGAAATAACTACAGCGCTATCACTATAAACTTCGAAATATCTACACCGCCATCTGTATGAACACGGAAATATCTACACCGCCATCTGTAGAGACATGGACGTATCTACACCGGCATCTGTATTAAGATGGAAATATCTACACCGCCGTCTGTATAAACATGGAAATATCTGCCCAACTATCTGTATAAACATGGAAATATCCGCACCGCTATCTGTATAAACATGGAAATATCTACACATTTATCTGCAAAAACATGGAAATATCCACACCGCTATCTGTGTAAACATGGAAATGTCTAAACCGCTATCTGTGTAAACATGGAAATATCTAAACCGCCATCTGTGTAAACAAGAAAATATCTACACCGCCATCCCCATAAACATGGAAATATCTACACCGCCATCTGTATGAACATGGAAATATCTACACCGCCATCTCTATAAACGTGGAAATATCTACACCGCTATCTGCATGAACTTGGAAATATCTACACTGCTCTCTGTATAAAATTGAAATTATCTACACCACTATCTCTGTAAACATGGAAATATCTACACTGCTATCTGTATAAACATGGAAATATCTACACCGCTATCTGTATAAACATGGAAATATCTTCACCGTTATCTGTATAAACATGGAAATATCTACAACGCTGTCTCTATAAACTTGGAAATAACTAAACGACTATCTCTGTAAACATGGAAATACCTAGACCGCAATCTCTATAAACATGGAAATAACTACACCACCATCTGTATAAACATGGAAACATCTATAGCGCTATCTGCATAAACATGGAAATATCGACACCGCCATCTCTATGAACATGGAAATATCTACACCGCCATCTGTACGAACATGGAAATTTCTCTACCGCCATCTGTATGAACATGGAAATATCTACACCGCTATCTGTATGAACATGGAAATATCTACACCACTAACTGTATGAACATGGAAATATCTACACCGCTATCTGTATGAACATGGAAATATCTACACCGATATCTGTATGAACATGGAAATATCTACACCGCTATCTGTATGAACATGGAAATATCTACACCGCTATCTGTACGAACATGGAAATATCTACACCGTTATCTGTATGAACATGCAAATATCTACACAGCTATCTGTATATCAATGGAAATATCTACACAGCTATCTCTATAAACATGGAAATAACTACACTGCTATCTGTATAAACATGGAAATATCTACACCGCCACCTGTATGAACATGGAAATATCTACACTGCCATCCGTACGAACATGGAAATATCTACACCGCCATGTGTATGAACATGTAAATATCTACACCGCCATCTGTATGAACATGGAAATATCTACACCGCTAACTGTATGAACATGGAAATATATATACCGCCATCTGTATGAACATGGAAATATCTACACCGCCATCTGTATGAACATGGAAATATCTACATCGCCATCTCTATGAACATGGAAATATCTACACCGCCATCTGTATGAACATGGAAATATCTACACCGCCATCTGTATGAACATGGAAATATCTACACCGCCATTTGTATGAACATGGAAATATCTACACCGCTAACTGTATGAACATGGAAATATCTACAACGCCATCTGTATGAACATGGAAATATCTACACCGCTATCTGTATGAACATGCAAATACCTACACAGCTATCTGTATATCAATGGAAATATCCACACTGCTATCTTCATAAACCTGGAAATAACTACACTGCTATCTGTATAAACATGGAAATATCTACACCGCAACCTATACGAACATGGAAATATCTACACTGCCACCCGTACGAACATGGAAATATGTACACCGCCATCCGTATGAACTTGTAAATATCTACACCGCCATCTGTATGAACATGGAAATATCAACACCGCTAACTCTATGAACATGGAAATATCTACACCGCTATTGGTATCAACATGGAAATAACTACACCGCTATCTGTATGAACATGGAAATATCTACACCGCCATCTCTATGAACATGTAAATATCTACACCGCCATCTATATGAACATGTAAATATCTACACCGCCATCTGTATGAACATGGAAATATCTACACCGCTAACAGTATGAACATGGAAATATCTACACCGATATCTGTATGAACATGGAAATATCTACACCGCTATCTGTATATCAATGGAAATATCTACACTGCTATCTCTATAAACATGGAAATAACTACACTGCTATCTGTATAAACATGGAAAGATCTACACCGCGATCTCTATGAACATGGAAATATCTACACCGCCATTTGTATGAACATGGAAATATCTACACCGCCATCTCTATGAACATGGAAATATCTACATCGCCATTTGTATGAACATGGAAATATCTACACCACTAACTGTATGAACATGGAAATATCTACACCGCCATCTGTATGAACATGGAAATATCTACACCGCTATCTGTATATCAATGGAAATATCTACACTGCTATCTCTATAAACATGGAAATAACTACACTGCTATCTGTATAAACATGGAAAGATCTACACCGCCATCTCTATGAACATGGAAATATCTACACAGCCATTTGTATGAACATGGAATTATCTACACCGCCATCACTATGAACATGGAAATATCTACACCGCCATTTGTATGAACATGGAAATATCTACACCGCTAACTGTATGAACATGGAAATATCTACACCGCCATCTATAAGAACATGGAAATATCTACACCGCTATCTGTATGAACATGGAATTATCTACACCGCTCTCTGTACGAACATGGAAATATCTACACCACTATCTGTATGAACATGCAAATATCTACACAGCTATCTGTATATCAATGGAAATATCTACACTGCTATCTCTATAAACATGGAAACATCTACAATGCTATCTGTATAAACATGGAAAGATCTACACCGCCATCTCTATGAACATGGAAATATCTACACCGCCATTTGTATGAACATGGAATTATCTTCACCGCCATCTCTATGAACATGGAAATATCTACACCGCCATTTGTATGAACATGGAAATATCTACACCGCTAACTGTATGAACATGGAAATATCTACACCGCCATCTGTATGAACATGGAAATATCTACACAGCTATCTGTATGAACATGCAAATGTCTACACAGCTATCTGTATATCAATGGAAATATCTACACTGCTATCTCTATAAACATGGAAACATCTACACTGCTATCTGTATACACATGGAAATATATACACCGCCATTTGTATGAACATGGAAATATCTACACAGCTAACTGTATGAATATGGAAATATCTACACCCCTATCTGAATAAACATGGAAATATCTACACCGCTAATCTGTATGAACATGCAAATATCTACACAGCTATCTGTATATCAATGGAAATATCTACACTGCTATCTCTATAAACATGGTAATAACTACAGTGCTATCTGTATAAACATGGAAATATCTACACCGTTATCTCTATGAACATGGAAATATCTACACCGACATTTGTATGAACATGGAAATATCCACACTGCTATCTGTGTAAACATGGAAATGTCTACACCGCTATCTGTGTAAACATGGAAATATCTACACCGCCATCTGTGTAAACATGAAAATATCTACACTGCAATACCTATAAAAGTGGAAATATCTACACTGCCATCTGTATGAACATGGAAATATCTACACCGCCATCTCTGTAAACGTGGAAATATCTACACCGCTATCTGTATGAACTTGGAAATATCTACACTGCTCTCTGTATAAAATTGAAATTATCTACACCACTATCTCTATAAACATGGAAATATCTACAATGCAATCTGTATAAACATGGAAATATCTACAATGCTATCTTTATAAACATGGAAATATCTTCACCGCTATCTGTATAAACATTGAAATATCTACAATGCTGTCCCTATAAACTTGGAAATAACTACACCACTATCTCTGTAAACATGGAAATATCTAGACCGCCATCTCTATAAACATGGAAATATCTACACCACCATCAGTATAAACATGGAAATATCTATACCGCTATCTGCATAAACATGGAAATATCTACACCGCCATCTCTATGAACATGGAAATATCTACACCGCCATCTGTACGAACATGGAAATATCTATACCGCCATCTGTATGAACATGTAAATATCTACACCGCCATCTGTATGAACATGGAAATATCTTCACCGCTAACTGAACATGGAAATATCTACACTGCTATCTGTATGAACATGGAAATATCTACACCGTTATCTGTATGAACATGGAAATATCTACACCGCTATCTGTATGAACATGGAAATATCTACACCGCTATCTGTACAAACATGGAATTATCTACACCACTATCTGTATGAACATGAAAATATCTACACAGCTATCTGTATATCAATGGAAATATCTACAATGCTATCTCTATAATCATGGAAATAACTACACTGCTATCTGTATAAACATGGAAACATCTACACCGCCACCTGAATGAACATGGAAATATCTACACTGCCATCCGTACGAACATGGAAATATCTGCACCGCCATCTGTATGAACATGGAAATATCTGCACTGCCATCTGTATGAGCATGGAAATATCTACACCGCTAACCATATGAACATGGAAATATCTACACCGCTATCTGTATGAACATGGAAATATCTACACGGCTATCTGTATGAACATGGAAATATCTACACCGCCATCTGTATGAACATGGAAATATCTACACCGCCATCTGTATGAACATGTAAATATCTACACTGCCATCTGTAAGAACATGGAAATATCTACACCGCTAACTGTATGAACATGGAAATATCTACACCGCTATCTGTATGAACATGGAAATATCTACACCGCTATCTGTACAAACATGGAAATATCTACACCGCTATCTGTATGAACATGCAAATATCCACACAGCTATCTGTATATCAATGGAAATATCTACACTGCTATCTCTATAAACATGGAAATAACTACACTGCTATCGGTATAAACATTGAAATATCTACACCGCCATCTCTATGAACATGGAAATATCTACACTGCCATTTGTATGAACATGGAAATATCTACACCGCCATCTCTATGAACAAGGAAATACCTACACCGCCAATTGTATGAACATGGAAATATCTGCACCGCCATCTCTATAAACGTGGAAATATCTACATCGCTATCTGTATGAACTTGGAAATATCTTCAATGATCTCGGTATAAATAGAAATTATCTACACCACTATCTCTATAAACATGGAAATATCTAAACTGCTATCTGTATAAACATGGAAATATCTACACAGCTATCTGCATAAACATGGAAATATCTTCACCGCTATCTGTATAAACATGGAAATATCTACAACGCTGTCTCTATAAACTTGGAAATAACTACTCCACTATCTCTGTAAACATGGAAATATCTAGACCGCCATCTCTATAAACATGGAAATATCTGCACCACCATCTGTATAAACATGGAAATATCTATACCGCTATCTGCATAAACATGGAAATATCAACACGGCCATCTCTATGAACATGGAAATATCTACACCGCCATCTGTATGAACATGGAAATATCTACACCGCTAACTGTATGAACATGGAAATATCTAAACCGCTATCTGTATGAACATGGAAATATCTACACCGTTATCTCTATGAACATGGAAATATCTACACCGCTAACTGTATGAACGTGGAAATATCTACACCGCTATCTGTATGAACATGGATATATCTACACCGCTATCTGTATGAACAAGGAAATATCTACACCGCTATCTGTATGAACATGGAAATATCTACACCGCTAACTGTATGAACATGGAAATATCTACACCGCTATCTGTATGAACATGGAAACATCTACACCACTATCTGTATATCAATGGAAATATCTACACTGCTATCTCTATAAACATGGAAATAACTAAACTGCTATCTGTATAAACATGGAAAGATCTACACCGCCATCTCTATGAACATGGACATATCTACACCGCCATTTGTATGAACATGGAAATATCTACACCGCCATCTCTATGAACATGGAAATATCTACACCGCCATTTGTATGAACATGGAAATATCTACACCACTAACTGTATGAACATGGAAATATCTACACCGCCATCTGTATGAACATGGAAATATCTACACCGCTATCTGTATGAACATGCAAATACCTACACAGCTATCTGTATATCAATGGAAATATCCACACTGCTATCTCCATAAACATGGAAATAACTACACTGCTGTCTGTATAAAAATGGAAATATCTACACCGCCACCTATAGGAACATGGAAATATCTACACTGCCATCCGTACGAACATGGAAACATCTACACCGCCATCAGTATGAACATGGAAATATCTACACCGCTAACTGTATGAACATGGAAATATCTACACCGCTATTGGTATCAACATGGAAATAACTATACCGCCATTTGTATGAACATGGAAATATCTACAACGCCATCTCTATGAACATGGAAATATCTACACCGCCATTTGTATGAACATGGAAATATCTACACCACTAACTGTATGAACATGGAAATATCTACACGGCCATCTGTATGAACATGGAAATATCTACACCGCTATCTGTATATCAATGGAAATATCTACACTGCTATCTCTATAAACATGGAAATAACTACACTGCTATCTGTATAAACATGGAAAGATCTACACCGCCATCTCTATGAACATGGAAATATCTACACCGCCATTTGTATGAACATGGAAATATCTACACTGCCATCTCTATGAACATGGAAATATCTACACCGCCATTTGTATGAACATGGAAATATCTACACCACCTACTGTATGAACATGGAAATATCTACACCGCCATCTGTATGAACATGGAAATATCTACACCGCTATCTGTATATCAATGGAAATATCTACACTGCTATCTCTATAAACATGGAAATATCTACACTGCTATCTCTATAAACATGGAAAGATCTACACCGCCATCTCTATGAACATGGAAATATCTACACCGCCAATTGTATGAACATGGAATTATCTACACCGCCATCTCTATGAACATGGAAATATCTACACCGCCGTTTGTATGAACATGGAAATATCTACACCGCTAACTGTATGAACATGGAAATATCTACACCGCCATCTGTATGAACATGGAAATATCTACACCGCTATCTGTATGAACATGGAAATATCTACACCGCTCTCTGTACGAACATGGAATTATCTACACCACTATCTGTATGAACATGGAAATATCTAACCGCTATGTGTATGAACTTGCAAATATCAACACAGCTATCTGTATATCAATGGAAATATCTACACTGCTATCTCTATAAACATGGAAACATCTACACTGCTATCTGTATAAACATGGAAATATATACACCGCCATTTGTATGAACATGGAAATATCTACACCGCTAACTGTATGAATATGGAAATATCTACACCCCTATCTGAATAAACATGGAAATATCTACACCGCTATCTGTGTGAACATGCAAATATCTACACAGCTATCTGTATATCAATGGAAATATCTACACTGCTATCTCTATAAACATGGTAATAACTACACTGCTATCTGTATAAACATGGAAATATCTACACCGTCATCTCTATGAACATGGAAATATCTACACCGACATTTGTATGAACATGGAAATATCCACACCGCTATCTGTGTAAACATGGAAATGTCTACACCGCTATCTGTGTAAACATGGAAATATATACACCACCATCTGTGTAAACATGAAAATATCTACACTGCAATACCTATAAACGTGGAAATATCTACACTGCCATCTGTATGAACATGGAAATATCTACACCGCCAACTCTGTAAACGTGGAAATATCTACACTGCTATCTGTATGAACTTGGAAATATCTACACTGCTCTCGATATAAAATTGAAATTATCTACACCACTATCTCTATAAACATGGAAATATCTACACTGCTATCTGTATAAACATGGAAATATCTACAACGCTATCTGTATAAACATGGAAATATCTTCACCGCTATCTGTATAAACATGGAAATATCTACAACGCTGTCTCTATAAACTTGGAAATAACTACTCCACCATCTCTGTAAACATGGAAATACCTAGACCGCCATCTCTATAAACATGTAAATATCTACACCACCATCTGTATAAACATGGAAATATCTATACCGCTATCTGCATAAATATGGAAATATCTACACCGCCATCTCTATGAACATGGAAATATCTACACCGCAATCTGTACGAACATGGAAATATCTATACCGCCATCTGTATGAACATGGAAATATCTACACCGCCATCTGTATGAACATGGAAATATCTTCTCCGCTAACTGAACATGGAAATATCTACACTGCTATCTGTATGAACATGGAAATATCTACACCGTTATCTGTATGAACATGGAAATATCTACACCGCTATCTATATGAACATGGAAATATCTATACCGCTATCTGTACAAACAAGGAAATATCTACACCACTATCTGTATGAACATGCAAATTTCTACACAGCTATCTGTATATCAATGGAAATATCTACAATGCTATCTCTATAAACATGGAAATAACTACACTGCTATCTGTATAAACATGGAAATATCCACACCGCCACCTGTATGAACATGGAAATATCTACACTGCCATCCGTACGAACATGGAAATATCTACACCGCCATCTGTATGAACATGTAAATATCTGCACCGCCATCTGTATGAGCATGGAAATATCTACACCGCTAACCGTATGAACATGGAAATATCTACACCGCTATCTGTATGAACATGGAAATATCTAGACCGCTATCTGTATGAACATGGAAATATCTACACCGCCATCTGTATGAACATGGAAATATCTACACCACCATCTGTATGAACATGTAAATATCTACACTGCCATCTGTAAGAACATGGAAATATCTAAACCGCTAACAGTATGAACATGGAAATATCTACACCGCTATCTGTATGAACATGGAAATATCTACACCGCTATCTGTATAAACATGGAAATATCTACACCGCTATCTGTATGAAAATGGAAATATCTACACCGCTATTTGTATAAACATGGAAATATCTACACCGCTATCTGTATGAACATGCAAATATCCACACATCTATCTGTATATCAATGGAAATATCTACACTGCTATCTCTATAAATATGGAAATAACTACACTGCTATCTGTATAAACATTGAAATATCTACACCGCCATCTCTATGAACATGGAAATATCTACACTGCCATTTGTATGAACATGGAAATATCTACACCGCCATCTCTGTGAACATGGAAATACCTACACCGCCATTTGTATGAACATGGAAATATCTACACCGCGATCTCTATAAACGTGGAAATATCTACACCGCTATCGGTATGAACTTGGAAATATCTACACTGATCTCGGTATAAATTGAAATTATCTACACCACTATCTCTATAAACATGGAAATATCTACACTGCTATCTGTATAAACATGGAAATATCTACACAGCTATCTGTATAAACATGGAAATATCTTCACCGCTATCTGTATAAACATGGAAATATCTACAACGCTGTCTCTATAAACTTGGAAATAACTACTCCACTATCTCTGTAAACATGGAAATATCTAGACCGCCATCTCTATAAACATGGAAATATCTACACCACCATCTGTATAAACATGGAAATATCTATACCGCTATCTGCATAAACATGGAAATATCTACACCGCCATCTCTATGAACATGGAAATATCTACACCGTTATCTCTATGAACATGGAAATATCTACACCGCTAACTGTATGAACGTGGAAATATCTACACCGCTATCTGTATGAACATGGAAATATCTACACCGCCATCTGTACGAACATGGAAATATCTATACCGCCATCTGTATGAACATGTAAATATCTACACCGCCATCTGTATGAACATGGAAATATCTTCACCGCTAACTGAACATGGAAATATCTACACTGCTATCTGTATGAACATGGAAATATCTACACCGATATCTGTATGAACATGGAAATATCTACACCGCTATCTGTATGAACATGGAAATATCTACACCGCTATCTGTACAAACATGGAATTATCTACACCACTATCTGTATGAACATGAAAATATCTACACAGCTATCTGTATATCAATGGAAATATCTACAATGCTATCTCTATAATCATGGAAATAACTACACTGCTATCTGTATAAACATGGAAACATCTACACCGCCACCTGTATGAACATGGAAATAGCTACACTGCCATCCGTACGAACATGGAAATATCTGCACCGCCATCTGTATGAACATGTAAATATCTGCACCGCCATCTGTATGAGCATGGAAATATCTACACCGCTAACCATATGAACATGGAAATATCTACACCGCTATCTGTATGAACATGGACATATCTACACGGCTATCTGTATGAACATGGAAATATCTACACCGCCATCTGTATGAACATGGAAATATCTACACCGCCATCTGTATGAACATGTAAATATCTACACTGCCATCTGTAAGAACATGGAAATATCTACACCGCTAACTGTATGAACATGGAAATATCTACACCGCTATCTGTATGAACATGGAAATATCTACACCGCTATCTGTACAAACATGGAAATATCTACACCGCTATCTGTATGAACATGCAAATATCCACACAGCTATCTGTATATCAATGGAAATATCTACACTGCTATCTCTATAAACATGGAAATAACTACACTGCTATCGGTATAAACATTGAAATATCTACACCGCCATCTCTATGAACATGGAAATATCTACACTGCCATTTGTATGAACATGGAAATATCTACACCGCCATCTCTATGAACAAGGAAATACCTACACCGCCAATTGTATGAACATGGAAATATCTGCACCGCCATCTCTATAAACGTGGAAATATCTACATCGCTATCTGTATGAACTTGGAAATATCTTCAATGATCTCGGTATAAATAGAAATTATCTACACCACTATCTCTATAAACATGGAAATATCTAAACTGCTATCTGTATAAACATGGAAATATCTACACAGCTATCTGTATAAACATGGAAATATCTTCACCGCTATCTGTATAAACATGGAAATATCTACAACGCTGTCTCTATAAACTTGGAAATAACTACTCCACTATCTCTGTAAACATGGAAATATCTAGACCGCCATCTCTATAAACATGGAAATATCTACACCACCATCTGTATAAACATGGAAATATCTATACCGCTATCTGCATAAACATGGAAATATCAACACGGCCATCTCTATGAACATGGAAATATCTACACCGCCATCTGTATGAACATGGAAATATCTACACCGCTAACTGTATGAACATGGAAATATCTACACCGCTATCTGTATGAACATGGAAATATCTACACCGTTATCTCTATGAACATGGAAATATCTACACCGCTAACTGTATGAACGTGGAAATATCTACACCGCTATCTGTATGAACATGGATATATCTACACCGCTATCTGTATGAACATGGAAATATCTACACCGCTATCTGTATGAACATGGAAATATCTACACCGCTAACTGTATGAACATGGAAATATCTACACCGCTATCTGTATGAACATGGAAACATCTACACCACTATCTGTATATCAATGGAAATATCTACACTGCTATCTCTATAAACATGGAAATAACTAAACTGCTATCTGTATAAACATGGAAAGATCTACACCGCCATCTCTAGGAACATGGACATATCTACACCGCCATTTGTATGAACATGGAAATATCTACACCGCCATCTCTATGAACATGGAAATATCTACACCGCCATTTGTATGAACATGGAAATATCTACACCACTAACTGTATGAACATGGAAATATCTACACCGCCATCTGTATGAACATGGAAATATCTACACCGCTATCTGTATGAACATGCAAATACCTACACAGCTATCTGTATATCAATGGAAATATCCACACTGCTATCTCCATAAACATGGAAATAACTACACTGCTGTCTGTATAAAAATGGAAATATCTACACCGCCACCTATAGGAACATGGAAATATCTACACTGCCATCCGTACGAACATGGAAACATCTACACCGCCATCAGTATGAACATGGAAATATCTACACCGCTAACTGTATGAACATGGAAATATCTACACCGCTATTGGTATCAACATGGAAATAACTATACCGCCATTTGTATGAACATGGAAATATCTACAACGCCATCTCTATGAACATGGAAATATCTACACCGCCATTTGTATGAACATGGAAATATCTACACCACTAACTGTATGAACATGGAAATATCTACACGGCCATCTGTATGAACATGGAAATATCTACACCGCTATCTGTATATCAATGGAAATATCTACACTGCTATCTCTATAAACATGGAAATAACTACACTGCTATCTGTATAAACATGGAAAGATCTACACCGCCATCTCTATGAACATGGAAATATCTACACCGCCATTTGTATGAACATGGAAATATCTACACTGCCATCTCTATGAACATGGAAATATCTACACCGCCATTTGTATGAACATGGAAATATCTACACCACCTACTGTATGAACATGGAAATATCTACACCGCCATCTGTATGAACATGGAAATATCTACACCGCTATCTGTGTATCAATGGAAATATCTACACTGCTATCTCTATAAACATGGAAATATCTACACTGCTATCTCTATAAACATGGAAAGATCTACACCGCCATCTCTATGAACATGGAAATATCTACACCGCCAATTGTATGAACATGGAATTATCTACACCGCCATCTCTATGAACATGGAAATATCTACACCGCCGTTTGTATGAACATGGAAATATCTACACCGCTAACTGTATGAACATGGAAATATCTACACCGCCATCTGTATGAACATGGAAATATCTACACCGCTATCTGTATGAACATGGAAATATCTACACCGCTCTCTGTACGAATATGGAATTATCTACACCACTATCTGTATGAACATGGAAATATCTAACCGCTATGTGTAAGAACTTGCAAATATCAACACAGCTATCTGTATATCAATGGAAATATCTACACTGCTATCTCTATAAACATGGAAACATCTACACTGCTATCTGTATAAACATGGAAATATATACACCGCCATTTGTATGAACATGGAAATATCTACACCGCTAACTGTATGAATATGGAAATATCTACACCCCTATCTGAATAAACATTGAAATATCTACACCGCTATCTGTGTGAACATGCAAATATCTACACAGCTATCTGTATATCAATGGAAATATCTACACTGCTATCTCTATAAACATGGTAATAACTACACTGCTATCTGTATAAACATGGAAATATCTACACCGTCATCTCTATGAACATGGAAATATCTACACCGACATTTGTATGAACATGGAAATATCCACACCGCTATCTGTGTAAACATGGAAATGTCTACACCGCTATCTGTGTAAACATGGAAATATCTACACCGCCATCTGTGTAAACATGAAAATATCTACACTGCAATACCTATAAACGTGGAAATATCTACACTGCCATCTGTATGAAAATGGAAATATCTACACCGCCAACTCTGTAAACGTGGAAATATCTACACTGCTATCTGTATGAACTTGGAAATATCTACACTGCTCTCGATATAAAATTGAAATTATCTACACCACTATCTCTATAAACATGGAAATATCTACACTGCTATCTGTATAAACATGGAAATATCTACAACGCTATCTGTATAAACATGGAAATATCTTCACCGCTATCTGTATAAACATGGAAATATCTACAACGCTGTCTCTATAAACTTGGAAATAACTACTCCACCATCTCTGTAAACATGGAAATACCTAGACCGCCATCTCTATAAACATGTAAATATCTACACCACCATCTGTATAAACATGGAAATATCTATACCGCTATCTGCATAAATATGGAAATATCTACACCGCCATCTCTATGAACATGGAAATATCTACACCGCAATCTGTACGAACATGGAAATATCTATACCGCCATCTGTATGAACATGGAAATATCTACACCGTTATCTGTATGAACATGGAAATATCTACACCGCTATCTATATGAACATGGAAATATCTATACCGCTATCTGTACAAACAAGGAAATATCTACACCACTATCTGTATGAACATGCAAATTTCTACACAGCTATCTGTATATCAATGGAAATATCTACAATGCTATCTCTATAAACATGGAAATAACTACACTGCTATCTGTATAAACATGGAAATATCCACACCGCCACCTGTATGAACATGGAAATATCTACACTGCCATCCGTACGAACATGGAAATATCTACACCGCCATCTGTATGAACATGTAAATATCTGCACCGCCATCTGTATGAGCATGGAAATATCTACACCGCTAACCGTATGAACATGGAAATATCTACACCGCTATCTGTATGAACATGGAAATATCTAGACCGCCATCTGTATGAACATGGAAATATCTACACCGCCATCTGTATGAACATGGAAATATCTACACCACCATCTGTATGAACATGTAAATATCTACACTGCCATCTGTAAGAACATGGAAATATCTACACCGCTAACAGTATGAACATGGAAATATCTACACCGCTATCTGTATGAACATGGAAATATCTACACCGCTATCTGTATAAACATGGAAATATCTACACCGCTATCTGTATGAACATGGAAATATCTACACCGCTATTTGTATAAACATGGAAATATCTACACCGCTATCTGTATGAACATGCAAATATCCACACAGCTATCTGTATATCAATGGAAATATCTACACTGCTATCTCTATAAATATGGAAATAACTACACTGCTATCTGTATAAACTTTGAAATATCTACACCGCCATCTCTATGAACATGGAAATATCTACACTGCCATTTGTATGAACATGGAAATATCTACACCGCCATCTCTGTGAACATGGAAATACCTACACCGCCATTTGTATGAACATGGAAATATCTACACCGCGATCTCTATAAACGTGGAAATATCTACACCGCTATCGGTATGAACTTGGAAATATCTACACTGATCTCGGTATAAATTGAAATTATCTACACCACTATCTCTATAAACATGGAAATATCTACACTGCTATCTGTATAAACATGGAAATATCTACACAGCTATCTGTATAAACATGGAAATATCTTCACCGCTATCTGTATAAACATGGAAATATCTACAACGCTGTCTCTATAAACTTGGAAATAACTACTCCACTATCTCTGTAAACATGGAAATATCTAGACCGCCATCTCTATAAACATGGAAATATCTACACCACCATCTGTATAAACATGGAAATATCTATACCGCTATCTGCATAAACATGGAAATATCTACACCGCCATCTCTATGAACATGGAAATATCTACACCGTTATCTCTATGAACATGGAAATATCTACACCGCTAACTGTATGAACGTGGAAATATCTACACCGCTATCTGTATGAACATGGAAATATCTACACCGCCATCTGTATGAACATGTAAATATCTACACTGCCATCTGTAAGAACATGGAAATATCTACACCGCTAACTGTATGAACATGGAAATATCTACACCGCTATCTATATGAACATGGAAATATCTACAGCGCTATCTGTATTAACATGGAAATATCTACACCGCTATCTGTATGAACATGCAAATATCCACACAGCTATCTGTATATCAATGGAAATATCTACACTGCTATCTCTATAAACATGGAAATAACTACACTGCTATCTGTATAAACATTGAAATATCTACACCGCCATCTGTATGAACATGGAAATATCTACACTGCCATTTGTATGAACATGGAAATATCTACACCGACATCTCTATAAACGTGGAAATATCTACATCGCTATCTGTATGAACTTGGAAATATCTACAATGATCTCGGTATAAATTGAAATTATCTACACCACTATCTCTATAAACATGGAAATATCTACACTGCTATCTGTATAAACATGGAAATATCTACACAGCTATCTGTATAAACATGGAAATATCTACACCGTTATCTCTATGAACATGGAAATATCTACACCGCTAACTGTATGAACGTGGAAATATCTACACCGCTATCTGTATGAACATGGATATATCTACACCGCTATCTGTATGAACATGGAAATATCTACACCGCTATCTGTATGAACATGGAAATATCTACACCGCTAACTGTATGAACATGGAAATATCTACACCGCTATCTGTATGAACATGGAAATATCTACACCACTATCTGTATATCAATGGAAATATTTACACTGCTATCTCTATAAACATGGAAATAACTACACTGCTATCTGTATAAACATGGAAAGATCTACACCGCCATCTCTATGAACATGGAAATATCTACACCGCCATTTGTATGAACATGGAAATATCTACACCGCCATCTCTATGAACATGGAAATATCTACACCGCCATTTGTATGATCATGGAAATATCTACACCACTAACTGTATGAACATGGAAATATCTACACCGCCATCTGTATGAACATGGAAATATCTACACCGCTATCTGTATGAACATGCAAATACCTACACAGCTATCTGTATATCAATGGAAATATCCACACTGCTATCTCCATAAACATGGAAATAACTACACTGCTGTCTGTATAAACATAGAAATATCTACACCGCCACCTATATGAACATGGAAATATCTACACTGCCATCCGTACGAACATGGAAATATCTACACCGCCATCTGTATGAACATGGAAATATCTACACCCCTAACTGTATGAACATGGAAATATCTACACCGCTATTGGTATCAACATGGAAATAACTACTCCGCCATTTGTATGAACATGGAAATATCTACAACGCCATCTCTATGAACATGGAAATATCTACACCGCCATTTGTATGAACATGGAAATATCTACACCACTAACTGTATGAACATGGAAATATCTACACGGCCATCTGTATGAACATGGAAATATCAACACTGCTATCTGTATATCAATGGAAATATCTACACTGCTATCTCTATAAACATGGAAATAACTACACTGCTATCTGTATAAACATGGAAAGATCTACACCGCCATCTCTATGAACATGGAAATATCTACACCGCCATTTGTATGAACATGGAAATATCTACACCGCCATCTCTATGAACATGGAAATATCTACACCGCCATTTGTATGAACATGGAAATATCTACACCACCTACTGTATGAACATGGAAATATCTACACCGCCATCTGTATGTACATGGAAATATCTACACCGCTATCTGTATATCAATGGAAATATCTACACTGCTATCTCTATAAACATGGAAATAACTACACTGCTATCTCTATAAACATGGAAATATCTACACCGCCATCTCTATGAACATGGAAATATCTACACCGCCATTTGTATGAACATGGAATTATCTACACCGCCATCTCTATGAACATGGAAATATCTACACCGCCGTTTGTATGAACATGGAAATATCTACACCGCTAACTGTATGAACATGGAAATATCTACACCGCCATCTGTATGAACATGGAAATATCTACACCGCTATCTGTATGAACATGGAAATATCTACACTGCTCTCTGTACGAACATGGAAATATCTACACCACTATCTGTATGAACATGGAAATATCTAACCGCTATGTGTAAGAAATTGCAAATATCTACACAGCTATCTGTATATCAATGGAAATATCTACACTGCTATCTCTATAAACATGGAAACATCTACACTGCTATCTGTATAAACATGGAAATATATACACCGCCATTTGTATTAACATGGAAATATCTACACCGCTAACTGTATGAATATGGAAATATCTACACCCCTATCTGAATAAACATGGAAATATGTACACCGCTATCTGTGTGAACATGCAAATATCTACACAGCTATCTGTATATCAATAGAAATATCTACACTGCTATCTCTATAAACATGGTAATAACTACACTGCTATCTGTATAAACGTGGAAATATCTACACCGTCATCTCTATGAACATGGAAATATCTACACCGACATTTGTATGAACATGGAAATATCCACACCGCTATCTGTGTAAACATGGAAATGTCTACACCGCTATCTGTGTAAACATGGAAATATCTACACCGCCATCTGTGTAAACATGAAAATATCTACACTGCAATACCTATAAACGTGGAAATATCTACACTGCCATCTGTATGAACATGGAAATATCTACACCGCCATCTCTGTAAACGTGGAAATATCTACACTGCTATCTGTATGAACTTGGAAATATCTACACTGCTCTCTGTATAAAATTGAAATTATCTACACCACTATCTCTATAAACATGGAAATATATACACTGCTATCTGTATAAACATGGAATTATCTACACAGCTATCTGTATAAACATGGAAATATCTTCACCGCTATCTGTATAAACATGGAAATATCTACAACGCTGTCTCTATAAACTTGGAAATAACTACACCACTATCTCTGTAAACATGGAAATATCTAGACCGCCATCTCTATAAACATGGAAATATCTACACCACCATCTGTATAAACATGGAAATATCTATACCGCTATCTGCATAAACATGGAAATATCTACACCGCCATCTCTATGAACATGGAAATATCTACACCGCAATCTGTACGAACATGGAAATATCTATACCGCCATCTGTATGAACATGTAAATACTTACACCGCCATCTGTATGAACATGGAAATATCTTCTCCGCTAACTGAACATGGAAATATCTACACTGCTATCTGTATGAACATGGAAATATCTACACCGTTATCTGTATGAACATGGAAATATCTACACCGCTATCTATATGAACATGGAAATGTCTACACCGCTATCTGTACAAACAAGGAAATATCTACACCCCTATCTGTATGAACATGCAAATTTCTACACAGCTATCTGTATATCAATGGAAATATCTACAATGCTATCTCTATAAACATGGAAATAACTACACTGCTATCTGTATAAACATGGAAATATCCACACCGCCACCTGTATGAACATGGAAATATCTACACTGCCATCCGTACGAACATGGAAATATCTACACCGCCATCTGTATGAACATGTAAATATCTGCACCGCCATCTGTATGAGCATGGAAATAACTACACCACTAACCGTATGAACATGGAAACATCTACACCGCTATCTGTATGAACATGGAAATATCTACACCGCTATCTGTATGAACATGGAAATATCTACACCGCCATCTGTATGAACATGGAAATATCTACACCACCATCTGTATGAACATGTAAATATCTACACTGCCATCTGTAAGAACATGGAAATATCTACACCGCTAACTGTATGAACATGGAAATATCTAAACCGCTATCTGTATGAACATGGAAATATCTACACCGCTATCTGTATAAACATGGAAATATCTACACCGCTATCTGTATGAACATGCAAATATCCACACAGCTATCTGTATATCAATGGAAATATCTACACTGCTATCTCTATAAATATGGAAATAACTACAATGCTATCTGTATAAACATTGAAATATCTACACCGCCATCTCTATGAACATGGAAATATCTACACTGCCATTTGTATGAACATGGAAATATCTACACCGCCATCTCTGTGAACATGGAAATACCTACACCGCCATTAGTATGAACATGGAAATATCTACACCGCGATCTCTATAAACGTGGAAATATCTACACCGCTATCGGTATGAACTTGGAAATATCTACACTGATCTCGGTATAAATTGAAATTATCTACACCACTATCTCTATAAACATGGAAATATCTACACTGCTATCTGTATAAACATGGAAATATCTACACAGCTATCTGTATAAACATGGAAATATCTTCACCGCTATCTGTATAAACATGGAAATATCTACAACACTGTCTCTATAAACTTGGAAATAACTACTCCACTATCTCTGTAAACATGGAAATATCTAGACCGCCATCTCTATAAACATGGAAATATCTACACCACCATCTGTATAAACATGGAAATATCTATACCGCTATCTGCATAAACATGGAAATATCTACACCGCCATCTCTATGAACATGGAAATATCTACACCGTTATCTCTATTAACATGGAAATATCTACACCGCTAACTGTATGAACATGGAAATATCTACACCCCTATCTGTATGAACATGGATATATCTACACCGCTATCTGTATGAACATGGAAATATCTACACCGCTATCTGTATGAACATGGAAATATCTACACCGCTAACTGTATGAACATGGAAATATCTACACCGCTATCTGTATGAACATGGAAATATCTACACTGCCATCCGTACGAACTTGGAAATATCTACACCGCCATCTGTATGAACATGTAAATATCTGCACCGCCATCTGTATGAGCATGGAAATAACTACACCACTAACCGTATGAACGTGGAAATATCTACACCGCTATCTGTATGAACATGGAAATATCTACACCGCTATCTGTATGAACATGGAAATATCTACACCGCCATCTGTATGAACATAGAAATATCTACACCACCATCTGTATGAACATGTAAATATCTACACTGCCATCTGTAAGAACATGGAAATATCTACACCGCTAACTGTATGAACATGGAAATATCTACACCGCTATCTGTATGAACATGGAAATATCTACACCGCTATCTGTATAAACATGGAAATATCTACACCGCTATCTGTATGAACATGCAAATATCCACACAGCTATCTGTATATCAATGGAAATATCTACACTGCTATCTCTATAAATATGGAAATAACTACAATGCTATCTGTATAAACATTGAAATATCTACACCGCCATCTCTATGAACATGGAAATATCTACACTGCCATTTGTATGAACATGGAAATATCTACACCGCCATCTCTGTGAACATGGAAATACCTACACCGCCATTAGTATGAACATGGAAATATCTACACCGCGATCTCTATAAACGTGGAAATATCTACACCGCTATCGGTATGAACTTAGAAATATCTACACTGATCTCGGTATAAATTGAAATTATCTACACCACTATCTCTATAAACATGGAAATATCTACACTGCTATCTGTATAAACATGGAAATATCTACACAGCTATCTGTATAAACATGGAAATATCTTCACCGCTATCTGTATAAACATGGAAATATCTACAACACTGTCTCTATAAACTTGGAAATAACTACTCCACTATCTCTGTAAACATGGAAATATCTAGACCGCCATCTCTATAAACATGGAAATATCTACACCACCATCTGTATAAACATGGAAATATCTATACCGCTATCTGCATAAACATGGAAATATCTACACCGCCATCTCTATGAACATGGAAATATCTACACCGTTATCTCTATTAACATGGAAATATCTACACCGCTAACTGTATGAACATGGAAATATCTACACCCCTATCTGTATGAACATGGATATATCTACACCGCTATCTGTATGAACATGGAAATATCTACACCGCTATCTGTATGAACATGGAAATATCTACACCGCTATCTGAATAAACATGGAAATATCTACACCGCTATCTGCATGAACATGGAAATATCTACACCGCTATCTGTATAAACATGGAAATATCTACACCGCCATCTCTATGAACATGGAAATATCTACACCGTTATCTCTATTAACATGGAAATATCTACACCGCTAACTGTATGAACATGGAAATATCTACACCCCTATCTGTATGAACATGGATATATCTACACCGCTATCTGTATGAACATGGAAATATCTACACCGCTATCTGTATGAACATGGAAATATCTACACCGCTATCTGTATATCAATGGAAATATCTACACTGTTATCTCTATAAACATGGAAATAACTACACTGCTATCTGTATAAACATGGAAAGATCTACACCGCCATCTCTATGAACATGGAAATATCTACACCGCCAATTGTATGAACATGGAAATATCTACACCGCCATCTCTATGAACATGGAAATATCTACACCGACATTTGTATGAACCTGGAAATATCTACACCGCTAAGTGTATGAACATGGAAATATCTACTCCGCCATCTGTATGTACATGGAAATATCTACACCGCTATCTGTATGAACATGCAAATACCTACACAGCTATCTGTATATCAATGGAAATATCCACACTGCTATCTTCATAAACCTGGAAATAACTACACTGCTATCTGTATAAACATGGAAATATCTACACCGCCACCTATATGAACATGGAAATATCTACACTGCCATCCGTACGAACATGGAAATATCTACACCGCCATCCGTATGAACATGTAAATATCTACACCGCCATCTGTATGAACATGGAAATATCAACACCGCTAACTGTATGAACATGGAAATATCTACACCGCTATTGGTATCAACATGGAAATAACTACACCGCTATCTGTATGAACATGGAAATATCTACACCGCCATCTGTATGAACATGTAAATATCTACACCGCCATCTGTATGAACATGTAAATATCTACACCGCCATCTGTATGAACATGGAAATATCTACACCGCTAACTGTATGAACATGGAAATATCTACACCGCTATCTGTATGAACATGGAAATATCTACACCGCTATCTGTATATCAATGGAAATATCTACACTGCTATCTCTATAAACATGGAAATAACTACACTGCTATCTGTATAAACATGGAAAGATCTACACCGCCATCTCTATGAACATGGAAATATCTACACCGCCATTTGTATGTACATGGAAATATCTACACCGCCATCTCTATGAACATGGAAATATCTACACCGCCATTTGTATGAACATGGAAATATCTACACCACTAACTGTATGAACATGCAAATATCTACACCACCATCTGTATGAACATGGAAATATCTACACCGCTATCTGTATAAACATGGAAATATCTACACCGCTATCTGTATGAACATGCAAATATCCACAGCTATCTGTATATCAATGGAAATATCTACACTGCTATCTCTATAAACATGGAAATAACTACACTGCTATCTGTATATACATGGAAATATCTACACCGCCATCTCTATGAACATGGAAATATCTACACTGCCATTTGTATGAACATGGAAATATCTACACCGCCATCTCTATGAACATGGAAATACCTACCCCGCGTTTGTATGAACATGGAAATATCTACACCGCCATCTCTACAAACGTGGAAATATCTACACCGCTATCTGTATGAACTTGGAAATATCTACACTGCTCTCGGTATAAATTGAAATTATCTACAAAACTATCTCTATAAACATGGAAATATCTACACTGCTATCTGTATAAACATGGAATTATCTACACAGCTATCTGTATAAACATGGAAATATCTTCACCGCTATCTGTATAAACATGGAAATATTCTACAACGCTGTCTCTATAAACTTGGAAATAACTACACCACTATCTCTGTAAACATGGAAATATCTAGACCGCCATCTCTATAAACATGGAAATATCTACACCACCATCTGAATAAACATGGATATATCTATACCGCTATCTGCATAAACATGGAAATATCTACACCGCCATCTCTATGAACATGGAAATATCTACACCGCCATCTGTACGAACATGGAAATATCTACACCGCCATCTGTATGAACATGTAAATATCTACACAGCCATATGTATGAACATGGAAATATCTACACCGCTAACTGTATGAACATGGAAATATCTACATCGCTATCTGTATGAACATGGAAATATCTACACCGTTATCTCTATGAACATGGAAATATCTACACCGCTAACTGTATGAACGTGGAAATATCTACACCGCTATCTGTATGAACATGGATATATCTACACCGTTATCTGTAAGAACATGGAAATATCTACACCGCTATCTGTATGAACATGGAAATATCTACACAGCTGTCTGTACAAACATGGAAATATCTACACCGCTATCTGCATGAACATGCAAATACCTACACAGCTATCTGTATATCAATGAAAATATCCACACTGCTATCTCTATAAACATGGAAATAACTACACTGCTATCTGTATAAACATGGAAATATCTACACCGCCACCTATATGAACATGGAAATATCTACACTGCCATCCGTACGAACATGGAAATATCTACACCGCCATCTGTATGAACATGTAAATATCTACAACGCCATCTGTATGAACATGGAAATATCTACACCGCTAACTGTATGAACATGGAAATATCTACACCGCTATTGGTATGAACATGGAAATAACTACACCGCTATCTGTATAAACATTGAAAGATCTACACCACCATCTCTATGAACATGGAAATATCTACACCGCCATTTGTATGAACATGGAAATATCTACACCGCCATCTCTATGAACATGGAAATATCTACTCCGCCATTTGTGTGAACATGGAAATATCTACACCACTAACTGTATGAACATGGAAATATCTACACCGCCATCTGTATGAACATGGAAATATCTACACCGCTATCAGTATGAACATGGAAATATCTACACCGCTCTCTGTACGAACATGGAAATATCTAGACCGCTATCTGTATGAACATGCAAATATCTACACAGCAATCTGTATATCAATGGAAATATCTACAATGCTATCTCTATAAACATGGAAATAACTGCACTGCTATCTGTATAAACATGGAAATATCTACACCACTAACTGTATGAACATGGAAATATCTACACCGCCATCTGTAAGAACATGGAAATATCTACACCGCTATCAGTATGAACATGGAAATACCTACACCGCTCTCTGTACGAACATGGAAATATCTACACCGCTATCTGTATGAACATGGAAATATCTACACCGCTATGTGTATGAACATGCAAATATCTACACAGATATCTGTATATCACTGGAAATATCTACACTGCTATCTCTATATACATGGAAACATCTACACTGCTATCTGTATAAACATGGAAATAACTACACCGCCATTTGTATGAACATGGAAATATCTACACCGCTAACTGTATGAATATGGAAATATCTACACTGCTATCTGAATAAACATGGAAATATCTACACCGCTACCTGTATGAACATGCACATATCTACCCAGCTATCTGTATATCAATGGAAATATCTACACTGCTATCTCTATAAACATGGTAATAACTACACTGCTATCTGTATAAACATGGAAATATCTACACCGTCATCTCTATGAACATGGAAATATCTACACCGACATTTGTATGAACATGGAAATATCCACACCGCTATCTGTGTAAACATGGAAATGTCTACACCGCTATCTGTGTAAACATGGAAATATCTACACCGCCATCTGTGTAAACATGAAAATATCTGCACCGCAGTACCTATAAAAGTGGAAATATCTACACTGCCATCTGTATGAACATGGAAATATCTACACCGCCATCTCTATAAATGTGGAAATATCTACACCGCTGTCTGTATGAACTTGGAAATATCTACACTGCTCTCTGTATAAAATTGAAATTATCTACACCACTATCTCTATAAACATGGTAATATCTACACTGCTATCTGTATAAACATGGAAATATCTACAAAGCTATCTGTATAAACATGGAAATATCTTCAACGCTATCTGTATAAACATGGCAATATCTACAACGCTGTCTCTATAAACTTGGAAATAACTACACCTCTATCTCTGTAAACATGGAAATATCTAGACCGCCGTCTCTATAAACATGGAAATACCTACACCACCATCTGTATAAACATGGAAATATCTATACCGCTATCTGCATAAACATGGAAATATCTACACCGCCATCTGTATGAACATGGAAATATCTTCATCGCTAACTGTATGAACATGGAAATATCTACACCACTGTCTGTATGAACATGGAAATATCTACACCGCCATCTGTACGAACATGGAAATATCTACACTGCTATCTGTATGAACATGCAAATCTCTACACAGCTATCTGTATATCAATGGAAATATCTACAATCCTCTCTCTATAAACATGGAAATAACTGCACTGCTATCTGTATAAACATGGAAATATCTACACCGCCACCTGTATGAACATTGAAATATCTACACTGCCATCCGTACGAACATGGAAATATCTACACCGCCATCTGTATGAACATGTAAATATCTGCACCGCCACCTGTATGAACATGGAAATATCTACACCGCTTACTGTATGAACTTGGAAATATCTACACCGCTATCTGTATGAACATGGAAATATCTACACCGCTATCTGTATGAACATGGAAATATCTACACCGCCATCTGTATGAACATGGAAATATCTACACCGCCATCTGTATGAACATGTAAATATCTACACTGCCATCTGTAAGAACATGGAAATATCTACACCGCTAACTGTATGAACATGGAAATATCTACACCGCTATCTGTATGAACATGGAAATATCTACACGGCTATCTGTATAAACATGGAAATATCTACACCGCTATCTGTATGAACATGCAAATATCTACACAGCTATCTGTATATCAATGGAAATATCTACACTGCTATCTCTATAAACATGGAAATAACTACACTGCTATCTGTATAAACATGGAAATATCTACACCGCCATCTCTATGAACATGGAAATATCTACACCGCCATTTCTATGAACATGGAAATAACTACACCGCCATCTCTATGAACATGGAAATACCTACACCGCCATTTGTATGAACATGGAAATATCAACACCGCCATCTGCATGAACATGGAAATATCTACACCGCCATCTATATAAACGTGGAAATATCTACACCGCTATCTGTATGAACTTGGAAATATCTACACTGCTCTCAGTATAAATTGAAATTATCTTCACCACTATCTCTATAAACATGGAATTATCTACACTGCTATCTGTATAAACATGGAAATATCTACACCGCTATCTGTATAAACATGGAAATATCTTCACCGCTATCTGCATAAACATGGAAATATCTACAACGCTGTCTCTATAAACTTGGAAATAACTACACCACTATCTCTGTAAACATGGAAATATCTAGACCGCGATCTCTATAAACGTGGAAATATCTACACCAACATCTGTATAAACATGGAAATATCTATAGCGCTATCTGCAAAAACATGGAAATATCTACACCTCCATCTCTATGAACATGGAAATATCTAAACCGCCATCTGTACGAACATGGAAATATCTACACCGCCATCTGTATGAACATGTAAATATCTACACCGCCATCTGTATGAACATTGAAATATCTACACCGCTATCTGTATGAACATGGAAATATCTACACCGCTAACTGTATGAACATGGAAATCTCTACACCGCTATCTGTATGAACATGGAAATATCTACACCACTATCTGTTTATCAATGGAAATATCTACACTGCTATCTCTATAAACATGGAAATAACTACACTGCTATCTGTATAAACATGGAAAGATCTACACCGCCATCTCTATGAACATGGAAATATCTACACCGCAATTTGTATGAACATGGAAATATCTACACCGCCATCTCTATGAACATGGAAATATCTACACTGCCATTTGTATGAACATGGAAATATCTACACCGCTAACTGTATGAACATGGAAATATCTACACCGCCATCTGCATGAACATGGAAATATCTACACCGCTATCTGTATGAACATGGAAGTATCTACACCGCTCTCTGTACGAACATGGAAATATCTACACTGCTATCTGTATGAACATGGAAATATCTACACCGCTATGTGTATGAACATGCAAATATCTACACGGCTATCTGTATATCAATGGAAATATCTACACTGCTATCTCTATAAACATGGAAACATCTCCACTGCTATCTGTATAAACATGGAAATATCTACACCGCCATTTGTGTGAACATGGAAATATCTACACGGCTAACTGTATGAATATGGAAATATCTACACCGCTATCTGAATAAACATGGAAATATCTACACCGCTATCTCTATGAACATGCAAATATCTACACAGCTATCTGTACATCAATGGAAATATCTACACTGCTATCTCTATAAACATGGAAATAACTACACTGCTATCTGTATAAACATGGAAATATCTACACCGTCATCTCTATGAACATGGAAATATCTACACCGACATTTGTATGAACATGGAAATATCCACACCGCTAACTATATGAACACGGAAATATCTACACCGCTATCTGTATGAACATGGAATTATCTACACCGTTATCTCTATGAACATGGAAATATCTACACCGCTAACTGTATGAACATGGAAATATCTACACCGCTATCTGTATGAACATGGAAATATCTACACCGCTATCTGTATGAACATGGAAATATCTACACCGCTATCTGTATGAACATGGAAATATCTACACCGCTATCTGTATGAACATGCAAATATCTACAAAGCTATCTGTATATCAATGGAAATATACACACTGCTATCTCTATAAACATGGAAATAACTACACTGCTATCTGTATAAACATGGAAATATCTACAGCGCCACCTATATTAACATGGAAATATCTACACTGCTATCCGTACGAACATGGAAATATCTACACCGCCATCTGTATGAACATGTAAATATCTACACCGCCATCTTATGAACATGAAAATATCTACACCGCTAACTGTATGAACATGGAAATATCTACACCGCTATCTGTATGAACATGCAAATATCTACAAAGCTATCTGTATATCAATGGAAATATACACACTGCTATCTCTATAAACATGGAAATAACTACACTGCTATCTGTATAAACATGGAAATATCTACAGCGCCACCTATATTAACATGGAAATATCTACACTGCTATCCGTACGAACATGGAAATATCTACACCGCCATCTGTATGAACATGTAAATATCTACAACGCCATCTTATGAACATGAAAATATCTACACCGCTAACTGTATGAACATGGAAATATCTACACCGCTATCTGTATGAACTTGGAAATATGTACACTGCTCTCAGTATAAATTGAAATTATCTTCACCACTATCTCTATAAACATGGAATTATCTACACTGCTATCTGTATAAACATGGAAATATCTACACCGCTATCTGTATAAACATGGAAATATCTTCACCGCTATCTGTATAAACATGGAAATATCTACAACGCTGTCTCTATAAACTTGGAAATAACTACACCACTATCTCTGTAAACATGGAAATATCTAGACCGCGATCTCTATAAACATGGAAATATCTACACCAACATCTGTATAAACATGGAAATATCTATAGCGCTATCTGCAAAAACATGGAAATATCTACACCTCCAGCACTATGAACATGGAAATATCTAAACCGCCATCTGTACGAACATGGAAATATCTACACCGCCATCTGTATGAACATGTAAATATCTACACCGCCATCTGTATGAACATTGAAATATCTACACCGCTATCTGTATGAACATGGAAATATCTACACCGCTAACTGTATGAACATGGAAATCTCTACACCGCTATCTGTATGAACATGGAAATATCTACACCACTATCTGTTTATCAATGGAAATATCTACACTGCTATCTCTATAAACATGGAAATAACTACACTGCTATCTGTATAAACATGGAAAGATCTACACCGCCATCTCTATGAACATGGAAATATCTACACCGCAATTTGTATGAACATGGAAATATCTACACCGCCATCTCTATGAACATGGAAATATCTACACTGCCATTTGTATGAACATGGAAATATCTACACCGCTAACTGTATGAACATGGAAATATCTACACCGCCATCTGCATGAACATGGAAATATCTACACCGCTATCTGTATGAACATGGAAGTATCTACACCGCTCTCTGTACGAACATGGAAATATCTACACTGCTATCTGTATGAACATGGAAATATCTACACCGCTATGTGTATGAACATGCAAATATCTACACGGCTATCTGTATATCAATGGAAATATCTACACTGCTATCTCTATAAACATGGAAACATCTCCACTGCTATCTGTATAAACATGGAAATATCTACACCGCCATTTGTGTGAACATGGAAATATCTACACGACTAACTGTATGAATATGGAAATATCTACACCGCTATCTGAATAAACATGGAAATATCTACACCGCTATCTCTATGAACATGCAAATATCTACACAGCTATCTGTACATCAATGGAAATATCTACACTGCTATCTCTATAAACATGGTAATAACTACACTGCTATCTGTATAAACATGGAAATATCTACACCGTCATCTCTATGAACATGGAAATATCTACACCGACATTTGTATGAACATGGAAATATCCACACCGCTAACTGTATGAACACGGAAATATCTACACCGCTATCTGTATGAACATGGAATTATCTACACCGTTATCTCTATGAACATGGAAATATCTACACCGCTAACTGTATGAACATGGAAATATCTACACCGCTATCTGTATGAACATGGAAATATCTACACCGCTATCTGTATTAACATGGAAATATCTACACCGCTATCTGTATGAACATGGAAATATCTACACCGCTATCTGTATGAACATGCAAATATCTACAAAGCTATCTGTATATCAATGGAAATATACACACTGCTATCTCTATAAACATGGAAATAACTACACTGCTATCTGTATAAACATGGAAATATCTACAGCGCCACCTATATTAACATGGAAATATCTACACTGCTATCCGTACGAACATGGAAATATCTACACCGCCATCTGTATGAACATGTAAATATCTACACCGCCATCTTATGAACATGAAAATATCTACACCGCTAACTGTATGAACATGGAAATATCTACACCGCTATCTGTATGAACATGCAAATATCTACACAGCTATCTGTATATCAATGGAAATATCTACACTGCTATCTCTATAAACATGGAAATAACTACACTGCTATCTCTATAAACATGGAAATATCTACACCGCCATCTCTATGAACATGGAAATATCTACACCGCCATTTGTATGAACATGGAAATATCTACACCGCCATCTCTATGAAAATGGAAATACCTACACCGCCATTTGTATGAACATGGAAATATCTACACTGCCATCTGCATGAACATGGAAATATTTACACCGCCATCCCTATAAACGTGGAAATATCTACACCGCTATCTGTATGAACTTGGAAATATCTACACTGCTCTCGGTATAAATTGAAATTATCTACACCACTATCTCTATAAACATGGAAATATCTACACTGCTATCTGTATAAACATGGAAATATCTACACCGCTATCTGTATAAACATGGAAATATCTACACCGCTATCTGTATAAACATGGAAATATCTTCACCGTTATCTGTATAAACATTGAAATATCTACAACGCTGTCTCTATAAACTTGGAAATAACTACACCACTATCTCTGTAAACATGGGAATATCTAGACCGCCATCTCTATAAACATGGAAATATCTACACCACCATCTGTATAAACATGGAAATATCTATACCGCTATCGGCATAAACATGGAAATATCTACACTGCGATCTCTATGAACAGGGAAATATCTACACCGCCATCTGTACGAACATGGAAATATCTACACCGCCATCTATATGAACATGCAAATACCTACACAGCTATCTGTATATCAATGGAAATATCCACACTGCTATGTCTATAAACATGGAAATAACTACACTGCTATCTGTATAAACATGGAAATATCTACACCGCCACCTATATGAACATGGAAATATCTTCACTGCCATCCGTACGAACATGGAAATATCTACACCGCCATCTGTATGAACATGTAAATATCTACACCGCCATCTGTATGAACATGGAAATATCTACACCGCTAACTGTATGAACATGGAAATATCTACACCGCTATTGGTATCTACATAGAAATAACTACACCGCTATCTGTATGAACATGGAAATATCTACACCGCCATCTGTATGAACATGTAAATATCTACACCGCCATCTGTATGAACATGTAAATATCTACACTGCCATCTGTATGAACATGGAAATATCTACACCGCTAACTGTATGAACATGGAAATATCTACCCCGCTATCTGTATGAACATGGAAATATCTACACCGCTATCTGTATATCAATGGAAATATCTACACTGCTATCTCTATAAACATGGAAATAACTACACTGCTATCTGTATAAACACGGAAAGATCTACACCGCCATCTCTATGAACATGGAAATATCTACACCGCCATTTGTATGAACATGGAATTATCTACACCGCCATCTCTATGAATATGGAAATATCCACACCGCCATTTGTATGAACATGGAAATATCTACACCGCTAACTGTATGAACATGGAAATATCTACACCGCCATCTGTATGAACATGGAAATATCTACACCGCTATCTGTATGAACATGGAAATATCTACACCTCTCTCTGTACGAACATGGAAATATCTACACCACTATCTGTATGAACATGGAAATATCTACACCGCTATGTGTATGAACATGCAAATATCTACACAGCTATCTGTATATCAATGGAAATATCTACACTGCTATCTCTATAAACATGGAAACATCTACACTGCTATCTGTATAAACATGGAAATATATACACCGCCATTTGTATGAACATGGAAATATCTACACTGCCATCCGTACGAACATGGAAATATCTACACCGCCATCTGTATGAACATGGAAATATCTACACCGACATTTGTATGACCATGGAAATATCCACACCGCTATCTGTGTAAACATGGAAATGTCTACACCGCTATCTGTGTAAACATGGAAATATCTACACCGCCATCTGTGTAAACATGAAAATATCTACACTGCAATACCTACAAACGTGGAAATATCTACACTGCCATCTGTATGAACATGGAAATATCTACACCTCCATCTCTGTAAACGTGGAAATATCTACACCGCTATCTGTATGAACTTGGAAATATCTACACTGCTCTCTGTATAAAATTGAAACTATCTACACCACTATCTCTATAAACATGGAAATATCTACACTGCTATCTGTATAAACATGGAAATATCTACAACGCTATCTGTATAAACATGGAAATATCTTCACCGCTATCTGTATAAACATGGAAATATCTACAACGCTGTCTCTATAAACTTGGAAATAACTACACCACTATCTCTGTAAACATGGAAATATCTAGACCGCCATCTCTATAAACATGGAAATATCTACACCACCATCAGTATAAACATGGAAATATCTATACCGCTATCTGCATAAACATGGAAATATCTACACCGCCATCTCTATGAACAAGGAAATACCTACACCGCCATTTGTATGAACATGGAAATATCTACACCGCCATCTCTATAAACGTGGAAATATCTACACCGCTATCTGTATGAACTTGGAAATATCTACAATGATCTCGGTATAAATTGAAATTATCTACACCACTATCTCTATAAACATGGAAATATCTACACTGCTATCTGTATAAACATGGAAATATCTATACAGCTATCTGTATAAACATGGAAATATCTTCAAAGCTATCTGTATAAACATGGAAATATCTACACCACCACCTGTATGAACATGGAAATATCTACACCGCCATCCGTTCAAACATGGAAATATCTACACCACCATCTGTATAAACATGGAAATATCTATACCGCTATCTGCATAAACATGGAAATATCTACACCGCCATCTCTATGAACATGGAAATATCTACACCGCCATCTGTATGAACATGGAAATACCTACACCGCTAACTGTATGAACATGGAAATATCTACACCGATATCTGTATGAACATGGAAATATCTACACCGTTATCTCTATGAACATGGAAATATCTACACCGCTAACTGTATGAACGTGGAAATATCTACACCGCTATCTGTATGAACATGGATATATCTACACCGCTATCTGTATGAACATGGAAATATCTACACCGCTATCTGTATGAACATGGAAATATCTACACCGCTAACTGTATGAACATGGAAATATCTAAACCGCTATCTGTATGAACATGGAAATATCTACACCACTATCTGTATATCAATGGAAATATCTCCACTGCTATCTCTATGAACATGGAAATAACTACACTGCTATCTGTATAAACATGGAAAGAGCTACACCGCCATCTGTATGAACATGGACATATCTACACCGCCATTTGTATGAACATGGAAATATCTACACCGCCATCTCTATGAACATGGAAATATCTACACCGCCATTTGTATGAACATGGAAATATCAACACCACTAACTGTATGAACATGGAAATATATACACCGCCATCTGTATGAACATGGAAATATCTACACCGCTATCTGTATGAACATGCAAATATCTACACAGCTATCTGTATATCAATGGAAATATCCACACTGCTATCTCCATAAACATGGAAATAACTACACTGCTGTCTGTATAAACATGGAAATATCAACACCGCCACCTATATGAACATGGAAATATCTACACTGCCATCCGTACGAACATGGAAATATCTACACCGCCATCCGTATGAACATGTAAATATCTACACCGCCATCTGTATGAACATGGAAATATCTACACCGCTAACTGTATGAACATGGAAATATCTACACCACTATTGGTATCAACATGGAAATAACTACACCGCTATCTGTATGAACATGGAAATATCTACACCGCCATCTGTATCTACATGTAAATATCTACACCGCCATCTGTATGAACATGTAAATATCTACACCGCCATCTGTATGAACATGGAAATATCTACACCGCTAACTGTATGAACATGGAAATACCTACACTGCTATCTGTATGAACATGGAAATATCTACACCGCTATCTGTATATCAATGGAAATATCTTCACTGCTATGTCTATAAACATGGAAATAACTACACTGCTTTCTCTATAAACATGGAAAGATCTACACCGCCATCTCTATGAACATGGAAATATCTACACCGCTATTTGTATGAACATGGAAATATCTACAACGCCATTTCTATGAACATGGAAATATCTACACCGCCATTTGTATGAACATGGAAATATCTACACCACTAACTGTATGAACATGGAAATATCTACACGGCCATCTGTATGAACATGGAAATACCTACACCGATATCTGTATATCAATGGAAATATCTAAACTGCTATCTCTATAAACATGGAAATAACTACACTGCTATCTGTATAAACATAGAAATATCTACACCGCCATCTCTATGAACATGGAAATATCTACACCGCCATTTGTATGAACATGGAAATATCTACACCGCCATCGCTATGAACATGGAAATATCTACACCGCCATTTGTATGAACATGGAAATATCTACACCACTAACTGTATGAACATGGAAATATCTACACCGCCATCTGTATTAACATGGAAATATCTACACCGCTATCTGTATATCAATGGAAATATCTACACTGCTATCTCTATAAACATGGAAATAACTACACTGCTATCTGTATAAACATGGAAAGATCTACACCACCATCTCTATGAACATGGAAATATCTACACCGCCATTTGTATGAACATGGAATTATATACACCGCCATCTCTATGAACATGGAAATATCTACACCGCCATTTGTATTAACATGGAAATATCTACACCGCTAACTGTATGAACATGGAAATATCTACACCGCCATCTGTATGAACATGGAAATATCTACACCGCTATCTGTATGAACATGGAAATATCTACACCGCTCTCTGTACGAAAATGGAAATATCTACACCACTATCTGTATGAACATGGAAATATCTACACCGCTACGTGTATGAACTTGCAAATATCTACACAGCTATCTGTATATCAATGGAAATATCTACACTGCTATCTCTATAAACATGGAAACATCTACACTGCTATCTGTATAAACATGGAAACATATACACCGCCATCTGTATGAACATGGAAATATCTACACCGCTATCTGTATGAACATGCAAATACCTACACAGCTATCTGTATATCAATGGAAATATCCACACTGCTATCTCCATAAACATGGAAATAACTACACTGCTCTCTGTATAAACATGGAAATATCTACACCTCCACCTATATGAACATGGAAATATCTACACTGCCATCCGTACGAACATGGAAATATCTACACCGCCATCCGTATGAACATGTAAATATCTACACCGCCATCTGTATGAACATGGAAATATCTACACCGCTAACTGTATGAACATGGAAATATCTACACCACTATTGGTATCAACATGGAAATAACTACACCGCTATCTGTATGAACATGGAAATATCTACACCGCCATCTGTATGTACATGTAAATATCTACACCGCCATCTGTATGAACATGTAAATATCTACACCGCCATCTGTATGAACATGGAAATATCTACACCGCTAACTGTATGAACATGGAAATATCTACACTGCTATCTGTATGAACATGGAAATATCTACACCGCTATCTGTATATCAATGGAAATATCTTCACTGCTATCTCTATAAAAATGGAAATAACTACACTGCTTTCTGTATAAACATGGAAAGGTCTACAACGCCATCTCTATGAACATGGAAATATCTACACCGCTATTTGTATAAACATGGAAATATCTATAACGCCATTTCTATGAACATGGAAATATCTACACCGCCATGTGTATGAATATGGAAATATCTACACCACTAACTGTATGAACATGGAAATATCTACATGGCCATCTGTATGAACATGGAAATATCTACACCGCTATCTGTATATCAACGGAAATATCTAAACTGCTATCTCTATAAACATGGAAATAACTACACTGCTATCTGTATAAACATGCAAAGATCTACACCGCCATCTCTATGAACATGGAAATATCTACACCGCCATTTGTATGAACATGGAATTACCTACACCGCCATCTCTATGAACATGGAAATATCTACACCGCCATTTGTATGAACATGGAAATATCTACACCGCTAACTGTATGAACATGGAAATATCTACACCGCCATCTGTATGAACATGGAAATATCTACACCGCAATCTGTATGAACATGGAAATATCTACACCGATCTCTGTACGAAAATGGAAATATCTACACCACTATCTGTATGAACATGGAAATATCTACACCGCTACGTGTATGAACTTGCAAATATCTACACAGCTATCTGTATATCAATGGAAATATCTACACTGCTATCTCTATAAACATGGAAACATCTACAATGCTATCTGTATAAACATGGAAATATATACACCGCCATTTGTATGAACATGGAAATATCTACACCGCTAACTGTATGAATATGGAAATATCTACACCCCTATCTGAATAAACATGGAAATATCTACACCGCTATCTGTGTGAACATGCAAATATCTACACAGCTATCTGTATATCAATGGAAATATCTACACTGCTATCTCTATAAACATGGTAATAACTACACTGCTATCTGTATAAACATGGAAATATCTACACCGTCATCTCTATGAACATGGAAATATCTACACCGACATTTGTATTAACATGGAAATATCCACACCGCTATCTGTGTAAACATGGAAATGTCTACACCGCTATCTGTGCAAACATGGAAATATCTACACCGCCATCTCTGTAAACATGAAAATATCTACACTGCAATACCTATAAACGTGGAAATATCTACACTGCCATCTGTATGAACATGGAAATATCTACACCGCCATCTCTGTAAACGTGGAAATATCTACACCACTATCTGTATGAACTTGGAAATATCTACACTGCTCTCTGTATAAAATTGAAATTATCTACACCACTATCTCTATAAACATGGAAATATCTACACTGCTATCTGTATAAACATGGAAATATCTACAATGCTATCTGTATAAACATGGAAATATCTTCACCGCTATCTGTATAAACATGGAAATATCTACAACGCTGTCTCTATAAACTTGGAAATAACTACACCACTATCTCTGTAAACATGGAAATATCTAGACCGCCATCTCTATAAACATGGAAATATCTACACCACCATCTGTATAAACATGGAAATATCTATACCGCTATCTGCATAAACATGGAAATATCTACACCGCCATCTCTATGAACATGGAAATATCTACACCGCAATCTGTACGAACATGGAAATATCTATACCGCCATCTGTATGAACATGTAAATATCTACACCGCCATCCGTATGAACATGGAAATATCTTCTCCGCTAACTGAACATGGAAATATCTACACTGCTATCTGTATGAACATGGAAATATCTACACCGTTATCTGTATGAACATGGAAATACCTACACCGCTATCTGTATGAAGATGGAAATATCTACACCGCTATCTGTACGAACATGGAAATATCTACACTGCTATCTGTATGAACATGCAAATATCTACACAGCTGTCTGTATATCAATGGAAATATCTACAATGCTATCTCTATAAACATGGAAATAACTGCACTGCTATCTGTATAAACATGGAAATCTCTACACCGCCACCTGTATGAACATGGAAATATCTACACTGCCATCCGTACGAACATGGAAATATCAACACCGCCATCTGTATGAACATGTAAATAACTGCACCGCCACCTGTATGAACATGGAAATATCTACACCGCTAACTGTATGAACATGGTAATATCTACACCGCCATCTGTATGAACATGGAAATATCTACACCGCTATCTGTGTGAACATGGAAATATCTACACCGCCATCTGTATGAACATGGAAATATCTACACCGCCATCTGTATGAACATGTAAATATCTACACTGCCATCTGTAAGAACATGGAAATATCTACACCGCTAACTGTATGAACATGGAAATATCTACACCGCTATCTGTATGAACATGGAAATATCTACACCGCTATCTGTATAAACATGGAAATATCTACACCGCTATCTGTATGAACATGCATATATCTACACAGCTATCTGTATATCAATGGAAATATCTACACTGCTATCTCCATAAACATGGAAATAACTACACTGCTATCTGTATAAACATGGAAATATCTACACCGCCATCTCTATGAACATGGAAATATCTACACCGCCATTTGTATGAACGTGGAAATATCTACACCGCCATCTCAATGAACATGGAATTACCTACACCGCCATTTGTATGAACATGGAAATATCTACACCGCCATCTCTATAAACGTGGAAATATCTACACCGCTATCTGTATGAACTTGGAAATATCTACACTGCTCTCGGTATAAATTGAAATTATCTACACCACTATCTCTATAAACATGGAAATATCTACACTGCTATCTGTATAAACATGGAAATATCTACACAGCTATCTGTATAAACATGGAAATATCTTCACCGCTATCTGTATAAACATGGAAATATCTACAACGCTGTCTCTATAAACTTGGAAATAACTACACCACTATCTCTGTAAACATGGAAATATCTAGACCGCCATCTCTATAAACATGGAAATATCTATACCACCATCTGCATAAACATGGAAATATCTACACCGCCATCTCTATGAACATGGAAATGTCTACACCGCCATCTGTACGAACATGGAAATATCTACCCCGCCATCTGTATGAACATGTAAATATCTACACCGCCATCTGTATGAACATGGAAATATCTACACCGCTAACTGTATGAACATGGAAATATCTACACCGCTATCGGTATGAACATGGAAATATCTACACCGTTATCTCTATGAACATGGAAATATCTACACCACTAACTGTATGAACATGGAAATATCTACACCGCTATCTGTATGAACATGGAAATATCTACACCGTTATCTGTATGAACATGGAAATATCTACACCGCTATCTGTATGAACATGGAAATATCTACACCGCTATCTGTACGAACATGGAAATATCTACAACGCTATCTGTGTGAACATTCAAATACCTACACAGCTATCTGTATATCAATGGAAATATCCACACTGCTATCTCTATAAACAAGAAATAACTACACTGCTATCTGTATAAACATGGAAATATCTACACCGCCATCTCTCTGAACATGGAAATATCTACACTGCCATCCGTACGAACATGGAAATATCTACACCGCCATCTGTATGAACATGTAAATATCTACACCGCCATCTGTATGAACATGGAAATATCTACACCACTAACTGTATGAACATGGAAATATCTACACCGCTATTGGTATGAACATGGAAATAACTACACCGCTATCTGTATGAAAATGGAAATATCTACACCGCCATCTGTATGAACATGGAAATATCTACACCGCTATCTGTATGAACATGGAAATATCTACACCGCTATCTGTATATCAGTAGAAATATCTACACTGCTATCTCTATAAACATGGAAGTAACTACACTGCTATCCGTATAAACATGGAAAGATCTACACCGCCATCTCTATGAACATGGAAATATCTACACCGCCATTTGTATGAACATGGAAATATCTACACCGCCATCTCTATGAACATGGAAATATCTACACCGCCATTTGTATGAACATGGAAATATCTACACCGCTAACTGTATGAACATGGAAATATCTACACCGCCATCTGTATGAACATGGAAATATCTACACCGCTATCTGTATAAACATGGAAATATCTACACCGCTATCTGTATAAACAAAGAAATATCTACACCGCTATCTGTATGAACATGGAAATATCTACACCGCTATCTGTATGAACATGCAAATATCTACACAGATATCTGTGTATCAATGGAAATATCTACACTGCTATCTGTATAAACATGGAAATATCTACAACGCTATCTGTATAAACATGGAAATATCTTCACCGCTATCTGTATAAACATGGAAATATCTACAACGCTGTCTCTATAAACTTGGAAATAACTACATCACTATCTCTGTAAACCTGGAAATATCTAGACCGCCATCTCTATAAACATGGAAATATCTACACCACCATCTGTATAAACATGGAAATATCTATACCGCTATCTGCATAAACATGGAAATATCTACACCGCCATCTCTATGAACATGGAAATATCTACACCGCCATCTGTACGAACATGGAAATATCTATACCGCCATCTGTATGAACATGTAAATATCTACACTTCCATCTGTATGAACATGGAAATATCTTCACCGCTAACTGTATGAACATGGAAATATCTACACCGCTATCTGTATGAACATGGAAATATCTACACCGTTATCTGTATGAACATGGAAATAACTACACAGCTATCTGTATTAACATGGAAATATCTACACCGCTATGTGTACGAACATGGAAATAACTACACCGCTATTTATATGAACATGCAAATATCTACACAGCTATCGGTATATCAGTGGAAATATCTACAATGCTATCTCTATAAACATGGAAATAACTACACTGCTATCTGTATAAATATGGAAATATCTACACAGCCACCTGTGTGAACATGGAAATATCTACACTGCCATCCGTACGAACATGGAAATATCTACACCGCCATCTGTATGAACATGTAAATATCTGCACCGCCATCTGTATGAGCATGGAAATATCTACACCGCTAACTGTATGAACATGGAAATATCTACACCGCTATCTGTATGAACATGGAAATATCTACACCGCTATCTGTATGAACATGGAAATATCTACACCGCCATCTGTATGAACATGGAAATATCTACACCGCCATCTGTATGAACTTGTAAAGATCTATACTGCCATCTGTAAGAACATGGAAATATCTACACCGCTAACTGTATGAACATGGAAATATCTACACCGCTATCTGTATGAACATGGAAATATCCACACCGCTATCTGTATAAACATGGAAATATCTACACCGCTATCTGTATGAACATGCAAATATCTACACAGCTATCTGTATATCAATTTAAATATCTACACTGCTATCTCTATAAACATGGAAATAACTACAGTGCTTTCTGTATAAACATGGAAATATCTACACCGCCAACTCTATGAACATGGAAATATCTACACCGCCATTTGTATGAACATGGAAATATCTACACCGCCATCTCTATGAACATGGAAATATCTACACCGCCATTTGTATGAACATGGAAATATCTGCACATCCATCTGCATGAACATGGAAATATCTACACCGCCATCTCTATAAACGTGGAAATATCTACACCGCTATCTGTATGAACTTGGAAATATCTACACTGCTCTCGGTATAAATTGAAATTATCTACACCACTATCTCTATAAACATGGAAATATCTACACTGCTATCTGTATAAACATGGAAATATCTACTCCGCTATCTATATAAACATGGAAATATCTTCACCGCTATCTGTATAAACATGGAAATATCTACAACGCTGTCTCAATAAACTTGGAAATAACTACACCACTATCTCTGTAAACATGGAAATATCTAGACCGCCATCTCTATAAACATGGAAATATCTACACCACCATCTGTATAAACATGGAAATATCTATACCGCTATCTGCATAAACATGGAAATATCTACACCGCCATCTCTCTGAACATGGAAATATCTACACCGCCATCTGTACGAACATGGAAATATCTACACCGCCATCTGTATGAACATGTAAATATCTGCTCCGCCATCTGTATGAACATGGAAATATCTGCACCGCTAACTGTATGAACATGGAAATATCTTCACCGCTATCTGTATGAACATGGAAATATCTACACCGTTATCTCTATGAACATGGAAATACCTACACCGCTAACTGTATGAACATTGAAATATCTTCACCGCTATCTGTATGAACATGGAAATAACTACACCGTTATCTGTATGAACATGGAAATATCTACACCGCTATCTGTATGAACATGGAAATATCTACACCACTATCTGTACGAACATGGAAATATCTACACCGCTATCTGTATGAACATGGAAATATCTACACCGCAATGTGTATGAACATGCAAATATCTACACAGCTATCTGTATATCAATGGAAATATCTACACTGCTATCTCTATAAACATGGAAACATCTGCACTGCTATCTGTATAAACTTGGAAATATCTACACCGCCATCTGTATGAACATGTAAATAACTGCACCGCCACCTGTATGAACATGGAAATATCTACACCGCTAACTGTATGAACATGGTAATATCTACACCGCCATCTGTATGAACATGGAAATATCTACACCGCTATCTGTGTGAACATGGAAATATCTACACCGCCATCTGTATGAACATGGAAATATCTACACCGCCATCTGTATGAACATGTAAATATCTACACTGCCATCTGTAAGAACATGGAAATATCTACACCGCTATCTGTATGAACATGGAAATATCTACACCGCTATCTGTATGAACATGGAAATATCTACACCGCTATCTGTATAAACATGGAAATATCTACACCGCTATCTGTATGAACATGCAAATATCTACACAGCTATCTGTATATCAATGGAAATATCTACACTGCTATCTCCATAAACATGGAAATAACTACACTGCTATCTGTATAAACATGGAAATATCTACACCGCCATCTCTATGAACATGGAAATATCTACACCGCCATTTGTATGAACGTGGAAATATCTACACCGCCATCTCAATGAACATGGAATTACCTACACCGCCATTTGTATGAACATGGAAATATCTACACCGCCATCTCTATAAACGTGGAAATATCTACACCGCTATCTGTATGAACTTGTAAATATCTACACTGCTCTCGGTATAAATTGAAATTATCTACACCACTATCTCTATAAACATGGAAATATCTACACTGCTATCTGTATAAACATGGAAATATCTACACAGCTATCTGTATAAACATGGAAATATCTTCACCGCTATCTGTATAAACATGGAAATATCTACAACGCTGTCTCTATAAACTTGGAAATAACTACACCACTATCTCTGTAAACATGGAAATATCTAGACCGCCATCTCTATAAACATGGAAATATCTATACCACCATCTGCATAAACATGGAAATATCTACACCGCCATCTCTATGAACATGGAAATGTCTACACCGCCATCTGTACGAACATGGAAATATCTACCCCGCCATCTGTATGAACATGTAAATATCTACACCACCATCTGTATGAACATGGAAATATCTACACCGCTAACTGTATGAACATGGAAATATCTACACCGCTATCGGTATGAACATGGAAATATCTACACCGTTATCTCTATGAACATGGAAATATCTACACCACTAACTGTATGAACATGGAAATATCTACACCGCTATCTGTATGAACATGGAAATATCTACACCGTTATCTGTATGAACATGGAAATATCAACACCGCTATCTGTATGAACATGGAAATATCTACACCGCTATCTGTACGAACATGGAAATATCTACAACGCTATCTGTGTGAACATGCAAATACCTACACAGCTATCTGTATATCAATGGAAATATCCACACTGCTATCTCTATAAACAAGAAATAACTACACTGCTATCTGTATAAACATGGAAATATCTACACCGCCATCTCTCTGAACATGGAAATATCTACACTGCCATCCGTACGAACATGGAAATATCTACACCGCCATCTGTATGAACATGTAAATATCTACACCGCCATCTGTATGAACATGGAAATATCTACACCACTAACTGTATGAACATGGAAATATCTACACCGCTATTGGTATGAACATGGAAATAACTACACCGCTATCTGTATGAACATGGAAATATCTACACCGCCATCTGTATGAACATGGAAATATCTACACCGCTATCTGTATGAACATGGAAATATCTACACGGCCATCTGTATGAACATGGAAATATCTACACCGCTATCTGTATGAACATGGAAATATCTACACCGCTATCTGTATATCAGTAGAAATATCTACACTGCTATCTCTATAAACATGGAAGTAACTACACTGCTATCCGTATAAACATGGAAAGATCTACACCGCCATCTCTATGAACATGGAAATATCTACACCGCCATTTGTATGAACATGGAAATATCTACACCGCCATCTCTATGAACATGGAAATATCTACACCGCCATTTGTATGAACATGGAAATATCTACACCGCTAACTGTATGAACATGGAAATATCTACACCGCCATCTGTATGAACATGGAAATATCTACACCGCTATCTGTATAAACATGGAAATATCTACACCGCTATCTGTATAAACATAGAAATATCTACACCGCTATCTGTATGAACATGGAAATATCTACACCGCTATCTGTATGAACATGCAAATATCTACACAGATATCTGTGTATCAATGGAAATATCTACACTGCTATCTGTATAAACATGGAAATATCTACAACGCTATCTGTATAAACATGGAAATATCTTCACCGCTATCTGTATAAACATGGAAATATCTACAACGCTGTCTCTATAAACTTGGAAATAACTACATCACTATCTCGGTAAACCTGGAAATATCTAGACCGCCATCTCTATAAACATGGAAATATCTACACCACCATCTGTATAAACATGGAAATATCTATACCGCTATCTGCATAAACATGGAAATATCTACACCGCCATCTCTATGAACATGGAAATATCTACACCGCCATCTGTACGAACATGGAAATATCTATACCGCCATCTGTATGAACATGTAAATATCTACACCGCCATCTGTATGAACATGGAAATATCTTCACCGCTAACTGTATGAACATGGAAATATCTACACCGCTATCTGTATGAACATGGAAATATCTACACCGTTATCTGTATGAACATGGAAATAACTACACAGCTATCTGTATTAACATGGAAATATCTACACCGCTATTTGTACGAACATGGAAATAACTACACCGCTATTTATATGAACATGCAAATATCTACACAGCTATCGGTATATCAGTGGAAATATCTACAATGCTATCTCTATAAACATGGAAATAACTACACTGCTATCTGTATAAACATGGAAATATCTACACAGCCACCTGTGTGAACATGGAAATATCTACACTGCCATCCGTACGAACATGGAAATATCTACACCGCCATCTGTATGAACATGTAAATATCTGCACCGCCATCTGTATGAGCATGGAAATATCTACACCGCTAACTGTATGAACATGGAAATATCTACACCGCTATCTGTATGAACATGGAAATATCTACACCGCTATCTGTATGAACATGGAAATATCTACACCGCCATCTGTATGAACATGGAAATATCTACACCGCCATCTGTATGAACTTGTAAAGATCTATACTGCCATCTGTAAGAACATGGAAATATCTACACCGCTAACTGTATGAACATGGAAATATCTACACCGCTATCTGTATGAACATGGAAATATCCACACCGCTATCTGTATAAACATGGAAATATCTACACCGCTATCTGTATGAACATGCAAATATCTACACAGCTATCTGTATATCAATATAAATATCTACACTGCTATCTCTATAAACATGGAAATAACTACAGTGCTTTCTGTATAAACATGGAAATATCTACACCGCCATCTCTATGAACATGGAAATATCTACACCGCCATTTGTATGAACATGGAAATATCTACACCGCAATCTCTATGAACATGGAAATATCTACACCGCCATTTGTATGAACATGGAAATATCTGCACATCCATCTGCATGAACATGGAAATATCTACACCGCCATCTCTATAAACGTGGAAATATCTACACCGCTATCTGTATGAACTTGGAAATATCTACACTGCTCTCGGTATAAATTGAAATTATCTACACCACTATCTCTATAAACATGGAAATATCTACACTGCTATCTGTATAAACATGGAAATATCTACTCCGCTATCTATATAAACATGGAAATATCTTCACCGCTATCTGTATAAACATGGAAATATCTACAACGCTGTCTCAATAAACTTGGAAATAACTACACCACTATCTCTGTAAACATGGAAATATCTAGACCGCCATCTCTATAAACATGGAAATATCTACACCACCATCTGTATAAACATGGAAATATCTATACCGCTATCTGAATAAACATGGAAATATCTACACCGCCATCTGTATGAACATGGAAATATCTACACCGCCATCTGTACGAACATGGAAATATCTACACCGCCATCTCTATGAACATGGAAATATCTACACCGCCATCTGTACGAACATGGAAATATCTATACCGCCATCTGTATGAACATGTAAATATCTACACCGCCATCTGTATGAACATGGAAATATCTTCACCGCTAACTGTATGAACATGGAAATATCTACACCGCTATCTGTATGAACATGGAAATATCTACACCGTTATCTGTATGAACATGGAAATAACTACACAGCTATCTGTATGAAGATGGAAATATCTACACCGCTATGTGTACGAACATGGAAATATCTACACCGCTATTTATATGAACATGCAAATATCTACACCGCTATCGGTATATCAATGGAAATACCTTCAATGCTATCTCTATAAACATGGAAATAACTACACTGCTATCAGTATAAACATGGAAATATCTACACCGCCACCTGTGTGAACATGGAAATATCTACACTGCCATCCGTACGAACATGGAAATATCTACACCGCCATCTGTATGAACATGTAAATATCTGCACCGCCATCTGTATGAACATGGAAATATCTACACCGCTAACTGTGTGAACATGGAAATATCTACACCGCTATATGTATGAACATGGAAATATCTACACCGCCATCTGTTTGAACATGGAAATTTCTACACTGCCATCTGTATGAACATGTAAATATCTACACTGCCATCTGTAAGAACATGGAAATATCTACACCGCTAATTGTATGAACTTGGAAATACCTACACCGCTATCTGTATGAACATGGAAATATCAACACCGCTATCTGTATAAACATGGAAATATCTACACCGCTATCTGTATGAACATGCAAATATCTACACAGCTATCTGTATATCAATTTAAATATCTACACTGCTATCTCTAAAAACATGGAAATAACTACACTGCTTTCTTTATAAACATGGAAATATCTACACCGCCATCTCTATGAACATGGAAATATCTACACCCCCATTTCTATGAACATGGAAATATCTACACCGCCATCTCTATGAACATGGAAATATCTACACCACCATTTGTATGAACATGGAAATATCTACACCTCCATCTGCATGAACATGGAAATATCTACACCGCCATTTCTATAAACGTGGAAATATCTACACCGCTATCTGTATGAACTTGGAAATATCTACACAGCTCTTGGTATAAATTGAAATTATCTACACCACTATCTCTATAAACATGGAAATATCTACACTGCTATCTGTATAAACATGGAAATATCTACACCGCTATCTGTATAAACATGGAAATATCATCACCGCTATCTGTATAAACATGGAAATATCTACAACGCTGTCTCTATAAACTTGGAAATAACTACACCACTATCTCTGTAAACATGGAAATATCTAGACCGCCATCTCTATAAACATGGAAATATCTACACCACCATCTGTATAAACATGGAAATATCTATACCGCTATCTGCATAAACATGGAAATATCTACACCGCCATCTCTCTGAACATGGAAATGTCTAAACCGCCATCTGTACGAACATGGAAATATCTACACCGCCATCTGTATGAACATGTAAATATCTACTCCGCCATCTGTATGAACATGGAAATATCTACACCGCTAACTGTATGAACATGGAAATATCTTCACCGCTATCTGTATGAACATGGAAATATCTACACCGTTATCTCTATGAACATGGAAATATCTTCACCGCTAACTGTATGAACATTGAAATATCTACACCGCTATCTGTATGAACATGGAAATATCTACACCGTTATCTGTATGAACATGGAAATATCTACACCGCTATCTGTATGAACATGTAAATATCTACACCACTATCAGTTCGAACATGGAAATATCTACACCGCTATCTGTATGAACATGGAAATACCTACACAGCTATCTGTATATCAATGGAAATATCCACACTGCTATCTCTATAAACATGGAAATAACTACACTGCTATCTGTATAAACATGGAAATATCTACACCGCCACCTGTATGAACATGGAAATATCTACGCTGCCATTCGTACGAACATGGAAATATCTACACCGCCATCTGTATGAACATGTAAATATCTACACAGCTATCTGTATGAACATGAAAATATCTACAGCGCCATCTGTATGAACATGGAAGTATCTACACGGCTATCTCTATAAACATGAAAATATCTAAACCGCCATCTCTATAAACACGGAAATATCTACACCGCCATCTTCATAAACACGGAAATATCTATACCGCCCTCTCTATGAACATGGAAATATCTACAACACCATCTCTATAAAGATGGAAATATGTACACCGCCATCTGTATAAACATGGAAATATCTACACCGCTATCTGTATAAACATAGAAATATCTAAAACGCTATCTGTGTATACATGGAAATATCTACACTGCCATCTGGGTAAACATGGAAATATCTACACCGTCATCTGTATGAACATGGAAATATCTACACGGCCATCTGTATAAACATGGAAATATCTACACCGCCATCTCTATAAACATGGAAATATCTACACCGCCATCTGTATAAACATGGAAATATCTACACCGCCATCTGTATAAACATGGAAACATCAACACCGCCCTCTCTATAATCATGGAAATATCTACACCGCCCTCTGTATGAACATTTAAATATCTACACTGCCACCTGCATAAAAATGCAAATATCTACACCGCTATCTGTATGAACATGGAAATACCTACACTGCTATCTTTATAAACATGGAAATATCTACACCGCGAACTCTATGAACATGGAAATATCTTCACCGCTATCTCTATAAACAAGAAAATATCTACACCACCATCTCTATAAACATGGAAACACCTACACCGCTATCTGCATGAACATGAAAATATCTACAGCGCCATCTGTATAAACATGGAGGCATCAACAACGCTATCTCTATAAACTTGGAAATAACTACTCCGCCATCTGAATGAACATGTAAGTATCTACAACGCTATCTGTATGAACATGGAAATATCTACACCGCTATCTGTATGAACATGGAAATATCTACAGCGCTATCTGAACACGGAAATATCAACTCTGCTATCTCTCTAAACATGGAAATAACTACACCGCTATCTCCATAAACATGAAAATATCTAGACCGCCATCTCCATAAACATGGAAATACGTACACCGCCATCTGTATAAACATGGAAATATCTACACCGCCATCTGTAACAACATGGAAATATCTACAAGGCTATCTGTAAAAACATGGAAATATCTACACCGCTATCTGTATAAACCTGAAAATATCTAAACCGCTGTCTGTATGAACATGGAAATATCTACACCGCTATCTTTATAAGCGTGGAAATATCTTCACAGCTATCTGTATAAACATTGAAATATCTACACCGCTATCTCTATAAACATGGAAATACCTACAACGGTATCTGTGTAAACATGGAAATGTCTACACCGCTATCTGTGTAAACATGGAAATTTCTACACCGCCATCTGTTTGAACATGGAAATATCCACAGCGCCGTCACTATAAAGATGGAAATACCTACACCGCTATCTGCATAAACATGGAAATATCTACACCGCTATCTGTATAAACATGGAAATATCTACACCGCTAAGTGTATAAGCATGGAAATATCTACAACGCTATCTGTATAAACATGGAAATATCTACACCGCTATCTGTATAAACATGGAAATATCTACACCGCTATCTGTATAAACATGGAAATATCAACACTGCTATCTGTAAAACAGCTAA